>NW_026014505.1:0-62866 GCF_020379485.1 Brassica napus
TAGTGCTGGTATGATCGCACCGTTAGTACATCACTCGCGTTTCCATATATCATTTGTTTCGGCCAATCCAAGTGTAAGGCCGTGGGGCCCACATGATTTTGTGATTTTTTTTTTCGCGGAATAGTGCATCGAGGTTAATGGCGTTAAGAAAGCATCAAAAACAACCTGAAAATCCGATTGGGATCCTTTTTTACGTCCCTTAACTTTCTGCAGCCGTTTGAGGGTCAAAACGGCTGAATTTGGGCCCGAAAAATTGCCACCCCTATTCACCGCCCTTTATGGTTTGGGGCCTTTCCGAAATGGTGCTATGGGCGACGTAGTTCCTCACGGTTCAAAAGTTATGAAGTTTCCAAGTTTAGACTCGTTTTAGGCCGAATAATAAAATAAAAATAATAATAAAAAGGGGTGCAACACGAGGACTTCCCGGGAGGTCACCCATCCTAGTACTACTCTCGCCCAAGCACGCTTAACTGCGGAGTTCTGATGGGATCCGGTGCATTAGTGCTGGTATGATCGCACCCGTTAGTACATCACTCGCGTTTCCATATATCATTTGTTTCGGCCAATCCAAGTGTAAGGCCGTGGGGCCCACATGATTTTGTGATTTTTTTTTCAGCGGAATAGTGCATCGAGGTTAATGGCGTTAAGAAAGCATCAAAAACAACCTGAAAATCCGATTGGGATCCTTTTTTACGTCCCTTAACTTTCTGCAGCCCGTTTGAGGGTCAAAACGGCTGAATTTGGGCCCGAAAAATTGCCACCCCTATTCACCGCCCTTTATGGTTTCTGGGCCTTTCCGAAATGGTGCTATGGGCGACGTAGTTCCTCACGGTTCAAAAGTTATGAAGTTTCCAAGTTTAGACTCGTTTTAGGCCGAATAATAAAATAAAAATAATAATAAAAAGGGGTGCAACACGAGGACTTCCCGGGAGGTCACCCATCCTAGTACTACTCTCGCCCAAGCACGCTTAACTGCGGAGTTCTGATGGGATCCGGTGCATTAGTGCTGGTATGATCGCACCCGTTAGTACATCACTCGCGTTTCCATATATCATTTGTTTCGGCCAATCCAAGTGTAAGGCCGTGGGGCCCACATGATTTTGTGATTTTTTTTTCAGCGGAATAGTGCATCGAGGTTAATGGCGTTAAGAAAGCATCAAAAACAACCTGAAAATCCGATTGGGATCCTTTTTTACGTCCCTTAACTTTCTGCAGCCCGTTTGAGGGTCAAAACGGCTGAATTTGGGCCCGAAAAATTGCCACCCCTATTCACCGCCCTTTATGGTTTCTGGGCCTTTCCGAAATGGTGCTATGGGCGACGTAGTTCCTCACGGTTCAAAAGTTATGAAGTTTCCAAGTTTAGACTCGTTTTAGGCCGAATAATAAAATAAAAATAATAATAAAAGGGGTGCAACACGAGGACTTCCCGGGAGGTCACCCATCCTAGTACTACTCTCGCCCAAGCACGCTTAACTGCGGAGTTCTGATGGGATCCGGTGCATTAGTGCTGGTATGATCGCACCCGTTAGTACATCACTCGCGTTTCCATATATCATTTGTTTCGGCCAATCCAAGTGTAAGGCCGTGGGGCCCACATGATTTTGTGATTTTTTTTTCAGCGGAATAGTGCATCGAGGTTAATGGCGTTAAGAAAGCATCAAAAACAACCTGAAAATCCGATTGGGATCCTTTTTTACGTCCCTTAACTTTCTGCAGCCCGTTTGAGGGTCAAAACGGCTGAATTTGGGCCCGAAAAATTGCCACCCCTATTCACCGCCCTTTATGGTTTCTGGGCCTTTCCGAAATGGTGCTATGGGCGACGTAGTTCCTCACGGTTCAAAAGTTATGAAGTTTCCAAGTTTAGACTCGTTTTAGGCCGAATAATAAAATAAAAATAATAATAAAAAGGGGTGCAACACGAGGACTTCCCGGGAGGTCACCCATCCTAGTACTACTCTCGCCCAAGCACGCTTAACTGCGGAGTTCTGATGGGATCCGGTGCATTAGTGCTGGTATGATCGCACCCGTTAGTACATCACTCGCGTTTCCATATATCATTTGTTTCGGCCAATCCAAGTGTAAGGCCGTGGGGCCCACATGATTTTGTGATTTTTTTTTCAGCGGAATAGTGCATCGAGGTTAATGGCGTTAAGAAAGCATCAAAAACAACCTGAAAATCCGATTGGGATCCTTTTTTACGTCCCTTAACTTTCTGCAGCCCGTTTGAGGGTCAAAACGGCTGAATTTGGGCCCGAAAAATTGCCACCCCTATTCACCGCCCTTTATGGTTTCTGGGCCTTTCCGAAATGGTGCTATGGGCGACGTAGTTCCTCACGGTTCAAAAGTTATGAAGTTTCCAAGTTTAGACTCGTTTTAGGCCGAATAATAAAATAAAAATAATAATAAAAAGGGGTGCAACACGAGGACTTCCCGGGAGGTCACCCATCCTAGTACTACTCTCGCCCAAGCACGCTTAACTGCGGAGTTCTGATGGGATCCGGTGCATTAGTGCTGGTATGATCGCACCCGTTAGTACATCACTCGCGTTTCCATATATCATTTGTTTCGGCCAATCCAAGTGTAAGGCCGTGGGGCCCACATGATTTTGTGATTTTTTTTTTCAGCGGAATAGTGCATCGAGGTTAATGGCGTTAAGAAAGCATCAAAAAAACCTGAAAATCCGATTGGGATCCTTTTTTACGTCCCTTAACTTTCTGCAGCCCGTTTGAGGGTCAAAACGGCTGAATTTGGGCCCGAAAAATTGCCACCCCTATTCACCGCCCTTTATGGTTTCTGGGCCTTTCCGAAATGGTGCTATGGGCGACGTAGTTCCTCACGGTTCAAAAGTTATGAAGTTTCCAAGTTTAGACTCGTTTTAGGCCGAATAATAAAATAAAAATAATAATAAAAAGGGGTGCAACACGAGGACTTCCCGGGAGGTCACCCATCCTAGTACTACTCTCGCCCAAGCACGCTTAACTGCGGAGTTCTGATGGGATCCGGTGCATTAGTGCTGGTATGATCGCACCCGTTAGTACATCACTCGCGTTTCCATATATCATTTGTTTCGGCCAATCCAAGTGTAAGGCCGTGGGGCCCACATGATTTTGTGATTTTTTTTTCAGCGGAATAGTGCATCGAGGTTAATGGCGTTAAGAAAGCATCAAAAACAACCTGAAAATCCGATTGGGATCCTTTTTTACGTCCCTTAACTTTCTGCAGCCCGTTTGAGGGTCAAAACGGCTGAATTTGGGCCCGAAAAATTGCCACCCCTATTCACCGCCCTTTATGGTTTCTGGGCCTTTCCGAAATGGTGCTATGGGCGACGTAGTTCCTCACGGTTCAAAAGTTATGAAGTTTCCAAGTTTAGACTCGTTTTAGGCCGAATAATAAAATAAAAATAATAATAAAAAGGGGTGCAACACGAGGACTTCCCGGGAGGTCACCCATCCTAGTACTACTCTCGCCCAAGCACGCTTAACTGCGGAGTTCTGATGGGATCCGGTGCATTAGTGCTGGTATGATCGCACCCGTTAGTACATCACTCGCGTTTCCATATATCATTTGTTTCGGCCAATCCAAGTGTAAGGCCGTGGGGCCCACATGATTTTGTGATTTTTTTTTCAGCGGAATAGTGCATCGAGGTTAATGGCGTTAAGAAAGCATCAAAAACAACCTGAAAATCCGATTGGGATCCTTTTTTACGTCCCTTAACTTTCTGCAGCCCGTTTGAGGGTCAAAACGGCTGAATTTGGGCCCGAAAAATTGCCACCCCTATTCACCGCCCTTTATGGTTTCTGGGCCTTTCCGAAATGGTGCTATGGGCGACGTAGTTCCTCACGGTTCAAAAGTTATGAAGTTTCCAAGTTTAGACTCGTTTTAGGCCGAATAATAAAATAAAAATAATAATAAAAAGGGGTGCAACACGAGGACTTCCCGGGAGGTCACCCATCCTAGTACTACTCTCGCCCAAGCACGCTTAACTGCGGAGTTCTGATGGGATCCGGTGCATTAGTGCTGGTATGATCGCACCCGTTAGTACATCACTCGCGTTTCCATATATCATTTGTTTCGGCCAATCCAAGTGTAAGGCCGTGGGGCCCACATGATTTTGTGATTTTTTTTTCAGCGGAATAGTGCATCGAGGTTAATGGCGTTAAGAAAGCATCAAAAACAACCTGAAAATCCGATTGGGATCCTTTTTTACGTCCCTTAACTTTCTGCAGCCCGTTTGAGGGTCAAAACGGCTGAATTTGGGCCCGAAAAATTGCCACCCCTATTCACCGCCCTTTATGGTTTCTGGGCCTTTCCGAAATGGTGCTATGGGCGACGTAGTTCCTCACGGTTCAAAAGTTATGAAGTTTCCAAGTTTAGACTCGTTTTAGGCCGAATAATAAAATAAAAATAATAATAAAAAGGGGTGCAACACGAGGACTTCCCGGGAGGTCACCCATCCTAGTACTACTCTCGCCCAAGCACGCTTAACTGCGGAGTTCTGATGGGATCCGGTGCATTAGTGCTGGTATGATCGCACCCGTTAGTACATCACTCGCGTTTCCATATATCATTTGTTTCGGCCAATCCAAGTGTAAGGCCGTGGGGCCCACATGATTTTGTGATTTTTTTTTTCAGCGGAATAGTGCATCGAGGTTAATGGCGTTAAGAAAGCATCAAAAACAACCTGAAAATCCGATTGGGATCCTTTTTTACGTCCCTTAACTTTCTGCAGCCCGTTTGAGGGTCAAAACGGCTGAATTTGGGCCCGAAAAATTGCCACCCCTATTCACCGCCCTTTATGGTTTCTGGGCCTTTCCGAAATGGTGCTATGGGCGACGTAGTTCCTCACGGTTCAAAAGTTATGAAGTTTCCAAGTTTAGACTCGTTTTAGGCCGAATAATAAAATAAAAATAATAATAAAAAGGGGTGCAACACGAGGACTTCCCGGGAGGTCACCCATCCTAGTACTACTCTCGCCCAAGCACGCTTAACTGCGGAGTTCTGATGGGATCCGGTGCATTAGTGCTGGTATGATCGCACCCGTTAGTACATCACTCGCGTTTCCATATATCATTTGTTTCGGCCAATCCAAGTGTAAGGCCGTGGGGCCCACATGATTTTGTGATTTTTTTTTTCAGCGGAATAGTGCATCGAGGTTAATGGCGTTAAGAAAGCATCAAAAACAACCTGAAAATCCGATTGGGATCCTTTTTTACGTCCCTTAACTTTCTGCAGCCCGTTTGAGGGTCAAAACGGCTGAATTTGGGCCCGAAAAATTGCCACCCCTATTCACCGCCCTTTATGGTTTCTGGGCCTTTCCGAAATGGTGCTATGGGCGACGTAGTTCCTCACGGTTCAAAAGTTATGAAGTTTCCAAGTTTAGACTCGTTTTAGGCCGAATAATAAAATAAAAATAATAATAAAAAGGGGTGCAACACGAGGACTTCCCGGGAGGTCACCCATCCTAGTACTACTCTCGCCCAAGCACGCTTAACTGCGGAGTTCTGATGGGATCCGGTGCATTAGTGCTGGTATGATCGCACCCGTTAGTACATCACTCGCGTTTCCATATATCATTTGTTTCGGCCAATCCAAGTGTAAGGCCGTGGGGCCCACATGATTTTGTGATTTTTTTTTCAGCGGAATAGTGCATCGAGGTTAATGGCGTTAAGAAAGCATCAAAAACAACCTGAAAATCCGATTGGGATCCTTTTTTACGTCCCTTAACTTTCTGCAGCCCGTTTGAGGGTCAAAACGGCTGAATTTGGGCCCGAAAAATTGCCACCCCTATTCACCGCCCTTTATGGTTTCTGGGCCTTTCCGAAATGGTGCTATGGGCGACGTAGTTCCTCACGGTTCAAAAGTTATGAAGTTTCCAAGTTTAGACTCGTTTTAGGCCGAATAATAAAATAAAAATAATAATAAAAAGGGGTGCAACACGAGGACTTCCCGGGAGGTCACCCATCCTAGTACTACTCTCGCCCAAGCACGCTTAACTGCGGAGTTCTGATGGGATCCGGTGCATTAGTGCTGGTATGATCGCACCCGTTAGTACATCACTCGCGTTTCCATATATCATTTGTTTCGGCCAATCCAAGTGTAAGGCCGTGGGGCCCACATGATTTTGTGATTTTTTTTTTCAGCGGAATAGTGCATCGAGGTTAATGGCGTTAAGAAAGCATCAAAAACAACCTGAAAATCCGATTGGGATCCTTTTTTACGTCCCTTAACTTTCTGCAGCCCGTTTGAGGGTCAAAACGGCTGAATTTGGGCCCGAAAAATTGCCACCCCTATTCACCGCCCTTTATGGTTTCTGGGCCTTTCCGAAATGGTGCTATGGGCGACGTAGTTCCTCACGGTTCAAAAGTTATGAAGTTTCCAAGTTTAGACTCGTTTTAGGCCGAATAATAAAATAAAAATAATAATAAAAAGGGGTGCAACACGAGGACTTCCCGGGAGGTCACCCATCCTAGTACTACTCTCGCCCAAGCACGCTTAACTGCGGAGTTCTGATGGGATCCGGTGCATTAGTGCTGGTATGATCGCACCCGTTAGTACATCACTCGCGTTTCCATATATCATTTGTTTCGGCCAATCCAAGTGTAAGGCCGTGGGGCCCACATGATTTTGTGATTTTTTTTTTCAGCGGAATAGTGCATCGAGGTTAATGGCGTTAAGAAAGCATCAAAAACAACCTGAAAATCCGATTGGGATCCTTTTTTACGTCCCTTAACTTTCTGCAGCCCGTTTGAGGGTCAAAACGGCTGAATTTGGGCCCGAAAAATTGCCACCCCTATTCACCGCCCTTTATGGTTTCTGGGCCTTTCCGAAATGGTGCTATGGGCGACGTAGTTCCTCACGGTTCAAAAGTTATGAAGTTTCCAAGTTTAGACTCGTTTTAGGCCGAATAATAAAATAAAAATAATAATAAAAAGGGGTGCAACACGAGGACTTCCCGGGAGGTCACCCATCCTAGTACTACTCTCGCCCAAGCACGCTTAACTGCGGAGTTCTGATGGGATCCGGTGCATTAGTGCTGGTATGATCGCACCCGTTAGTACATCACTCGCGTTTCCATATATCATTTGTTTCGGCCAATCCAAGTGTAAGGCCGTGGGGCCCACATGATTTTGTGATTTTTTTTTTCAGCGGAATAGTGCATCGAGGTTAATGGCGTTAAGAAAGCATCAAAAACAACCTGAAAATCCGATTGGGATCCTTTTTTACGTCCCTTAACTTTCTGCAGCCCGTTTGAGGGTCAAAACGGCTGAATTTGGGCCCGAAAAATTGCCACCCCTATTCACCGCCCTTTATGGTTTCTGGGCCTTTCCGAAATGGTGCTATGGGCGACGTAGTTCCTCACGGTTCAAAAGTTATGAAGTTTCCAAGTTTAGACTCGTTTTAGGCCGAATAATAAAATAAAAATAATAATAAAAAGGGGTGCAACACGAGGACTTCCCGGGAGGTCACCCATCCTAGTACTACTCTCGCCCAAGCACGCTTAACTGCGGAGTTCTGATGGGATCCGGTGCATTAGTGCTGGTATGATCGCACCCGTTAGTACATCACTCGCGTTTCCATATATCATTTGTTTCGGCCAATCCAAGTGTAAGGCCGTGGGGCCCACATGATTTTGTGATTTTTTTTTTCAGCGGAATAGTGCATCGAGGTTAATGGCGTTAAGAAAGCATCAAAAACAACCTGAAAATCCGATTGGGATCCTTTTTTACGTCCCTTAACTTTCTGCAGCCCGTTTGAGGGTCAAAACGGCTGAATTTGGGCCCGAAAAATTGCCACCCCTATTCACCGCCCTTTATGGTTTCTGGGCCTTTCCGAAATGGTGCTATGGGCGACGTAGTTCCTCACGGTTCAAAAGTTATGAAGTTTCCAAGTTTAGACTCGTTTTAGGCCGAATAATAAAATAAAAATAATAATAAAAAGGGGTGCAACACGAGGACTTCCCGGGAGGTCACCCATCCTAGTACTACTCTCGCCCAAGCACGCTTAACTGCGGAGTTCTGATGGGATCCGGTGCATTAGTGCTGGTATGATCGCACCCGTTAGTACATCACTCGCGTTTCCATATATCATTTGTTTCGGCCAATCCAAGTGTAAGGCCGTGGGGCCCACATGATTTTGTGATTTTTTTTTTCAGCGGAATAGTGCATCGAGGTTAATGGCGTTAAGAAAGCATCAAAAACAACCTGAAAATCCGATTGGGATCCTTTTTTACGTCCCTTAACTTTCTGCAGCCCGTTTGAGGGTCAAAACGGCTGAATTTGGGCCCGAAAAATTGCCACCCCTATTCACCGCCCTTTATGGTTTCTGGGCCTTTCCGAAATGGTGCTATGGGCGACGTAGTTCCTCACGGTTCAAAAGTTATGAAGTTTCCAAGTTTAGACTCGTTTTAGGCCGAATAATAAAATAAAAATAATAATAAAAAGGGGTGCAACACGAGGACTTCCCGGGAGGTCACCCATCCTAGTACTACTCTCGCCCAAGCACGCTTAACTGCGGAGTTCTGATGGGATCCGGTGCATTAGTGCTGGTATGATCGCACCCGTTAGTACATCACTCGCGTTTCCATATATCATTTGTTTCGGCCAATCCAAGTGTAAGGCCGTGGGGCCCACATGATTTTGTGATTTTTTTTTTCAGCGGAATAGTGCATCGAGGTTAATGGCGTTAAGAAAGCATCAAAAACAACCTGAAAATCCGATTGGGATCCTTTTTTACGTCCCTTAACTTTCTGCAGCCCGTTTGAGGGTCAAAACGGCTGAATTTGGGCCCGAAAAATTGCCACCCCTATTCACCGCCCTTTATGGTTTCTGGGCCTTTCCGAAATGGTGCTATGGGCGACGTAGTTCCTCACGGTTCAAAAGTTATGAAGTTTCCAAGTTTAGACTCGTTTTAGGCCGAATAATAAAATAAAAATAATAATAAAAAGGGGTGCAACACGAGGACTTCCCGGGAGGTCACCCATCCTAGTACTACTCTCGCCCAAGCACGCTTAACTGCGGAGTTCTGATGGGATCCGGTGCATTAGTGCTGGTATGATCGCACCCGTTAGTACATCACTCGCGTTTCCATATATCATTTGTTTCGGCCAATCCAAGTGTAAGGCCGTGGGGCCCACATGATTTTGTGATTTTTTTTTTCAGCGGAATAGTGCATCGAGGTTAATGGCGTTAAGAAAGCATCAAAAACAACCTGAAAATCCGATTGGGATCCTTTTTTACGTCCCTTAACTTTCTGCAGCCCGTTTGAGGGTCAAAACGGCTGAATTTGGGCCCGAAAAATTGCCACCCCTATTCACCGCCCTTTATGGTTTCTGGGCCTTTCCGAAATGGTGCTATGGGCGACGTAGTTCCTCACGGTTCAAAAGTTATGAAGTTTCCAAGTTTAGACTCGTTTTAGGCCGAATAATAAAATAAAAATAATAATAAAAAGGGGTGCAACACGAGGACTTCCCGGGAGGTCACCCATCCTAGTACTACTCTCGCCCAAGCACGCTTAACTGCGGAGTTCTGATGGGATCCGGTGCATTAGTGCTGGTATGATCGCACCCGTTAGTACATCACTCGCGTTTCCATATATCATTTGTTTCGGCCAATCCAAGTGTAAGGCCGTGGGGCCCACATGATTTTGTGATTTTTTTTTTCAGCGGAATAGTGCATCGAGGTTAATGGCGTTAAGAAAGCATCAAAAACAACCTGAAAATCCGATTGGGATCCTTTTTTACGTCCCTTAACTTTCTGCAGCCCGTTTGAGGGTCAAAACGGCTGAATTTGGGCCCGAAAAATTGCCACCCCTATTCACCGCCCTTTATGGTTTCTGGGCCTTTCCGAAATGGTGCTATGGGCGACGTAGTTCCTCACGGTTCAAAAGTTATGAAGTTTCCAAGTTTAGACTCGTTTTAGGCCGAATAATAAAATAAAAATAATAATAAAAAGGGGTGCAACACGAGGACTTCCCGGGAGGTCACCCATCCTAGTACTACTCTCGCCCAAGCACGCTTAACTGCGGAGTTCTGATGGGATCCGGTGCATTAGTGCTGGTATGATCGCACCCGTTAGTACATCACTCGCGTTTCCATATATCATTTGTTTCGGCCAATCCAAGTGTAAGGCCGTGGGGCCCACATGATTTTGTGATTTTTTTTTTCAGCGGAATAGTGCATCGAGGTTAATGGCGTTAAGAAAGCATCAAAAACAACCTGAAAATCCGATTGGGATCCTTTTTTACGTCCCTTAACTTTCTGCAGCCCGTTTGAGGGTCAAAACGGCTGAATTTGGGCCCGAAAAATTGCCACCCCTATTCACCGCCCTTTATGGTTTCTGGGCCTTTCCGAAATGGTGCTATGGGCGACGTAGTTCCTCACGGTTCAAAAGTTATGAAGTTTCCAAGTTTAGACTCGTTTTAGGCCGAATAATAAAATAAAAATAATAATAAAAAGGGGTGCAACACGAGGACTTCCCGGGAGGTCACCCATCCTAGTACTACTCTCGCCCAAGCACGCTTAACTGCGGAGTTCTGATGGGATCCGGTGCATTAGTGCTGGTATGATCGCACCCGTTAGTACATCACTCGCGTTTCCATATATCATTTGTTTCGGCCAATCCAAGTGTAAGGCCGTGGGGCCCACATGATTTTGTGATTTTTTTTTTCAGCGGAATAGTGCATCGAGGTTAATGGCGTTAAGAAAGCATCAAAAACAACCTGAAAATCCGATTGGGATCCTTTTTTACGTCCCTTAACTTTCTGCAGCCCGTTTGAGGGTCAAAACGGCTGAATTTGGGCCCGAAAAATTGCCACCCCTATTCACCGCCCTTTATGGTTTCTGGGCCTTTCCGAAATGGTGCTATGGGCGACGTAGTTCCTCACGGTTCAAAAGTTATGAAGTTTCCAAGTTTAGACTCGTTTTAGGCCGAATAATAAAATAAAAATAATAATAAAAAGGGGTGCAACACGAGGACTTCCCGGGAGGTCACCCATCCTAGTACTACTCTCGCCCAAGCACGCTTAACTGCGGAGTTCTGATGGGATCCGGTGCATTAGTGCTGGTATGATCGCACCCGTTAGTACATCACTCGCGTTTCCATATATCATTTGTTTCGGCCAATCCAAGTGTAAGGCCGTGGGGCCCACATGATTTTGTGATTTTTTTTTTCAGCGGAATAGTGCATCGAGGTTAATGGCGTTAAGAAAGCATCAAAAACAACCTGAAAATCCGATTGGGATCCTTTTTTACGTCCCTTAACTTTCTGCAGCCCGTTTGAGGGTCAAAACGGCTGAATTTGGGCCCGAAAAATTGCCACCCCTATTCACCGCCCTTTATGGTTTCTGGGCCTTTCCGAAATGGTGCTATGGGCGACGTAGTTCCTCACGGTTCAAAAGTTATGAAGTTTCCAAGTTTAGACTCGTTTTAGGCCGAATAATAAAATAAAAATAATAATAAAAAGGGGTGCAACACGAGGACTTCCCGGGAGGTCACCCATCCTAGTACTACTCTCGCCCAAGCACGCTTAACTGCGGAGTTCTGATGGGATCCGGTGCATTAGTGCTGGTATGATCGCACCCGTTAGTACATCACTCGCGTTTCCATATATCATTTGTTTCGGCCAATCCAAGTGTAAGGCCGTGGGGCCCACATGATTTTGTGATTTTTTTTTTCAGCGGAATAGTGCATCGAGGTTAATGGCGTTAAGAAAGCATCAAAAACAACCTGAAAATCCGATTGGGATCCTTTTTTACGTCCCTTAACTTTCTGCAGCCCGTTTGAGGGTCAAAACGGCTGAATTTGGGCCCGAAAAATTGCCACCCCTATTCACCGCCCTTTATGGTTTCTGGGCCTTTCCGAAATGGTGCTATGGGCGACGTAGTTCCTCACGGTTCAAAAGTTATGAAGTTTCCAAGTTTAGACTCGTTTTAGGCCGAATAATAAAATAAAAATAATAATAAAAAGGGGTGCAACACGAGGACTTCCCGGGAGGTCACCCATCCTAGTACTACTCTCGCCCAAGCACGCTTAACTGCGGAGTTCTGATGGGATCCGGTGCATTAGTGCTGGTATGATCGCACCCGTTAGTACATCACTCGCGTTTCCATATATCATTTGTTTCGGCCAATCCAAGTGTAAGGCCGTGGGGCCCACATGATTTTGTGATTTTTTTTTCAGCGGAATAGTGCATCGAGGTTAATGGCGTTAAGAAAGCATCAAAAACAACCTGAAAATCCGATTGGGATCCTTTTTTACGTCCCTTAACTTTCTGCAGCCCGTTTGAGGGTCAAAACGGCTGAATTTGGGCCCGAAAAATTGCCACCCCTATTCACCGCCCTTTATGGTTTCTGGGCCTTTCCGAAATGGTGCTATGGGCGACGTAGTTCCTCACGGTTCAAAAGTTATGAAGTTTCCAAGTTTAGACTCGTTTTAGGCCGAATAATAAAATAAAAATAATAATAAAAAGGGGTGCAACACGAGGACTTCCCGGGAGGTCACCCATCCTAGTACTACTCTCGCCCAAGCACGCTTAACTGCGGAGTTCTGATGGGATCCGGTGCATTAGTGCTGGTATGATCGCACCCGTTAGTACATCACTCGCGTTTCCATATATCATTTGTTTCGGCCAATCCAAGTGTAAGGCCGTGGGGCCCACATGATTTTGTGATTTTTTTTTTCAGCGGAATAGTGCATCGAGGTTAATGGCGTTAAGAAAGCATCAAAAACAACCTGAAAATCCGATTGGGATCCTTTTTTACGTCCCTTAACTTTCTGCAGCCCGTTTGAGGGTCAAAACGGCTGAATTTGGGCCCGAAAAATTGCCACCCCTATTCACCGCCCTTTATGGTTTCTGGGCCTTTCCGAAATGGTGCTATGGGCGACGTAGTTCCTCACGGTTCAAAAGTTATGAAGTTTCCAAGTTTAGACTCGTTTTAGGCCGAATAATAAAATAAAAATAATAATAAAAAGGGGTGCAACACGAGGACTTCCCGGGAGGTCACCCATCCTAGTACTACTCTCGCCCAAGCACGCTTAACTGCGGAGTTCTGATGGGATCCGGTGCATTAGTGCTGGTATGATCGCACCCGTTAGTACATCACTCGCGTTTCCATATATCATTTGTTTCGGCCAATCCAAGTGTAAGGCCGTGGGGCCCACATGATTTTGTGATTTTTTTTTCAGCGGAATAGTGCATCGAGGTTAATGGCGTTAAGAAAGCATCAAAAACAACCTGAAAATCCGATTGGGATCCTTTTTTACGTCCCTTAACTTTCTGCAGCCCGTTTGAGGGTCAAAACGGCTGAATTTGGGCCCGAAAAATTGCCACCCCTATTCACCGCCCTTTATGGTTTCTGGGCCTTTCCGAAATGGTGCTATGGGCGACGTAGTTCCTCACGGTTCAAAAGTTATGAAGTTTCCAAGTTTAGACTCGTTTTAGGCCGAATAATAAAATAAAAATAATAATAAAAAGGGGTGCAACACGAGGACTTCCCGGGAGGTCACCCATCCTAGTACTACTCTCGCCCAAGCACGCTTAACTGCGGAGTTCTGATGGGATCCGGTGCATTAGTGCTGGTATGATCGCACCCGTTAGTACATCACTCGCGTTTCCATATATCATTTGTTTCGGCCAATCCAAGTGTAAGGCCGTGGGGCCCACATGATTTTGTGATTTTTTTTTCAGCGGAATAGTGCATCGAGGTTAATGGCGTTAAGAAAGCATCAAAAACAACCTGAAAATCCGATTGGGATCCTTTTTTACGTCCCTTAACTTTCTGCAGCCCGTTTGAGGGTCAAAACGGCTGAATTTGGGCCCGAAAAATTGCCACCCCTATTCACCGCCCTTTATGGTTTCTGGGCCTTTCCGAAATGGTGCTATGGGCGACGTAGTTCCTCACGGTTCAAAAGTTATGAAGTTTCCAAGTTTAGACTCGTTTTAGGCCGAATAATAAAATAAAAATAATAATAAAAAGGGGTGCAACACGAGGACTTCCCGGGAGGTCACCCATCCTAGTACTACTCTCGCCCAAGCACGCTTAACTGCGGAGTTCTGATGGGATCCGGTGCATTAGTGCTGGTATGATCGCACCCGTTAGTACATCACTCGCGTTTCCATATATCATTTGTTTCGGCCAATCCAAGTGTAAGGCCGTGGGGCCCACATGATTTTGTGATTTTTTTTTCAGCGGAATAGTGCATCGAGGTTAATGGCGTTAAGAAAGCATCAAAAACAACCTGAAAATCCGATTGGGATCCTTTTTTACGTCCCTTAACTTTCTGCAGCCCGTTTGAGGGTCAAAACGGCTGAATTTGGGCCCGAAAAATTGCCACCCCTATTCACCGCCCTTTATGGTTTCTGGGCCTTTCCGAAATGGTGCTATGGGCGACGTAGTTCCTCACGGTTCAAAAGTTATGAAGTTTCCAAGTTTAGACTCGTTTTAGGCCGAATAATAAAATAAAAATAATAATAAAAAGGGGTGCAACACGAGGACTTCCCGGGAGGTCACCCATCCTAGTACTACTCTCGCCCAAGCACGCTTAACTGCGGAGTTCTGATGGGATCCGGTGCATTAGTGCTGGTATGATCGCACCCGTTAGTACATCACTCGCGTTTCCATATATCATTTGTTTCGGCCAATCCAAGTGTAAGGCCGTGGGGCCCACATGATTTTGTGATTTTTTTTTCAGCGGAATAGTGCATCGAGGTTAATGGCGTTAAGAAAGCATCAAAAACAACCTGAAAATCCGATTGGGATCCTTTTTTACGTCCCTTAACTTTCTGCAGCCCGTTTGAGGGTCAAAACGGCTGAATTTGGGCCCGAAAAATTGCCACCCCTATTCACCGCCCTTTATGGTTTCTGGGCCTTTCCGAAATGGTGCTATGGGCGACGTAGTTCCTCACGGTTCAAAAGTTATGAAGTTTCCAAGTTTAGACTCGTTTTAGGCCGAATAATAAAATAAAAATAATAATAAAAAGGGGTGCAACACGAGGACTTCCCGGGAGGTCACCCATCCTAGTACTACTCTCGCCCAAGCACGCTTAACTGCGGAGTTCTGATGGGATCCGGTGCATTAGTGCTGGTATGATCGCACCCGTTAGTACATCACTCGCGTTTCCATATATCATTTGTTTCGGCCAATCCAAGTGTAAGGCCGTGGGGCCCACATGATTTTGTGATTTTTTTTTCAGCGGAATAGTGCATCGAGGTTAATGGCGTTAAGAAAGCATCAAAAACAACCTGAAAATCCGATTGGGATCCTTTTTTACGTCCCTTAACTTTCTGCAGCCCGTTTGAGGGTCAAAACGGCTGAATTTGGGCCCGAAAAATTGCCACCCCTATTCACCGCCCTTTATGGTTTCTGGGCCTTTCCGAAATGGTGCTATGGGCGACGTAGTTCCTCACGGTTCAAAAGTTATGAAGTTTCCAAGTTTAGACTCGTTTTAGGCCGAATAATAAAATAAAAATAATAATAAAAAGGGGTGCAACACGAGGACTTCCCGGGAGGTCACCCATCCTAGTACTACTCTCGCCCAAGCACGCTTAACTGCGGAGTTCTGATGGGATCCGGTGCATTAGTGCTGGTATGATCGCACCCGTTAGTACATCACTCGCGTTTCCATATATCATTTGTTTCGGCCAATCCAAGTGTAAGGCCGTGGGGCCCACATGATTTTGTGATTTTTTTTTTCAGCGGAATAGTGCATCGAGGTTAATGGCGTTAAGAAAGCATCAAAAACAACCTGAAAATCCGATTGGGATCCTTTTTTACGTCCCTTAACTTTCTGCAGCCCGTTTGAGGGTCAAAACGGCTGAATTTGGGCCCGAAAAATTGCCACCCCTATTCACCGCCCTTTATGGTTTCTGGGCCTTTCCGAAATGGTGCTATGGGCGACGTAGTTCCTCACGGTTCAAAAGTTATGAAGTTTCCAAGTTTAGACTCGTTTTAGGCCGAATAATAAAATAAAAATAATAATAAAAAGGGGTGCAACACGAGGACTTCCCGGGAGGTCACCCATCCTAGTACTACTCTCGCCCAAGCACGCTTAACTGCGGAGTTCTGATGGGATCCGGTGCATTAGTGCTGGTATGATCGCACCCGTTAGTACATCACTCGCGTTTCCATATATCATTTGTTTCGGCCAATCCAAGTGTAAGGCCGTGGGGCCCACATGATTTTGTGATTTTTTTTTTCAGCGGAATAGTGCATCGAGGTTAATGGCGTTAAGAAAGCATCAAAAACAACCTGAAAATCCGATTGGGATCCTTTTTTACGTCCCTTAACTTTCTGCAGCCCGTTTGAGGGTCAAAACGGCTGAATTTGGGCCCGAAAAATTGCCACCCCTATTCACCGCCCTTTATGGTTTCTGGGCCTTTCCGAAATGGTGCTATGGGCGACGTAGTTCCTCACGGTTCAAAAGTTATGAAGTTTCCAAGTTTAGACTCGTTTTAGGCCGAATAATAAAATAAAAATAATAATAAAAAGGGGTGCAACACGAGGACTTCCCGGGAGGTCACCCATCCTAGTACTACTCTCGCCCAAGCACGCTTAACTGCGGAGTTCTGATGGGATCCGGTGCATTAGTGCTGGTATGATCGCACCCGTTAGTACATCACTCGCGTTTCCATATATCATTTGTTTCGGCCAATCCAAGTGTAAGGCCGTGGGGCCCACATGATTTTGTGATTTTTTTTTTCAGCGGAATAGTGCATCGAGGTTAATGGCGTTAAGAAAGCATCAAAAACAACCTGAAAATCCGATTGGGATCCTTTTTTACGTCCCTTAACTTTCTGCAGCCCGTTTGAGGGTCAAAACGGCTGAATTTGGGCCCGAAAAATTGCCACCCCTATTCACCGCCCTTTATGGTTTCTGGGCCTTTCCGAAATGGTGCTATGGGCGACGTAGTTCCTCACGGTTCAAAAGTTATGAAGTTTCCAAGTTTAGACTCGTTTTAGGCCGAATAATAAAATAAAAATAATAATAAAAAGGGGTGCAACACGAGGACTTCCCGGGAGGTCACCCATCCTAGTACTACTCTCGCCCAAGCACGCTTAACTGCGGAGTTCTGATGGGATCCGGTGCATTAGTGCTGGTATGATCGCACCCGTTAGTACATCACTCGCGTTTCCATATATCATTTGTTTCGGCCAATCCAAGTGTAAGGCCGTGGGGCCCACATGATTTTGTGATTTTTTTTTTCAGCGGAATAGTGCATCGAGGTTAATGGCGTTAAGAAAGCATCAAAAACAACCTGAAAATCCGATTGGGATCCTTTTTTACGTCCCTTAACTTTCTGCAGCCCGTTTGAGGGTCAAAACGGCTGAATTTGGGCCCGAAAAATTGCCACCCCTATTCACCGCCCTTTATGGTTTCTGGGCCTTTCCGAAATGGTGCTATGGGCGACGTAGTTCCTCACGGTTCAAAAGTTATGAAGTTTCCAAGTTTAGACTCGTTTTAGGCCGAATAATAAAATAAAAATAATAATAAAAAGGGGTGCAACACGAGGACTTCCCGGGAGGTCACCCATCCTAGTACTACTCTCGCCCAAGCACGCTTAACTGCGGAGTTCTGATGGGATCCGGTGCATTAGTGCTGGTATGATCGCACCCGTTAGTACATCACTCGCGTTTCCATATATCATTTGTTTCGGCCAATCCAAGTGTAAGGCCGTGGGGCCCACATGATTTTGTGATTTTTTTTTTCAGCGGAATAGTGCATCGAGGTTAATGGCGTTAAGAAAGCATCAAAAACAACCTGAAAATCCGATTGGGATCCTTTTTTACGTCCCTTAACTTTCTGCAGCCCGTTTGAGGGTCAAAACGGCTGAATTTGGGCCCGAAAAATTGCCACCCCTATTCACCGCCCTTTATGGTTTCTGGGCCTTTCCGAAATGGTGCTATGGGCGACGTAGTTCCTCACGGTTCAAAAGTTATGAAGTTTCCAAGTTTAGACTCGTTTTAGGCCGAATAATAAAATAAAAATAATAATAAAAAGGGGTGCAACACGAGGACTTCCCGGGAGGTCACCCATCCTAGTACTACTCTCGCCCAAGCACGCTTAACTGCGGAGTTCTGATGGGATCCGGTGCATTAGTGCTGGTATGATCGCACCCGTTAGTACATCACTCGCGTTTCCATATATCATTTGTTTCGGCCAATCCAAGTGTAAGGCCGTGGGGCCCACATGATTTTGTGATTTTTTTTTCAGCGGAATAGTGCATCGAGGTTAATGGCGTTAAGAAAGCATCAAAAACAACCTGAAAATCCGATTGGGATCCTTTTTTACGTCCCTTAACTTTCTGCAGCCCGTTTGAGGGTCAAAACGGCTGAATTTGGGCCCGAAAAATTGCCACCCCTATTCACCGCCCTTTATGGTTTCTGGGCCTTTCCGAAATGGTGCTATGGGCGACGTAGTTCCTCACGGTTCAAAAGTTATGAAGTTTCCAAGTTTAGACTCGTTTTAGGCCGAATAATAAAATAAAAATAATAATAAAAAGGGGTGCAACACGAGGACTTCCCGGGAGGTCACCCATCCTAGTACTACTCTCGCCCAAGCACGCTTAACTGCGGAGTTCTGATGGGATCCGGTGCATTAGTGCTGGTATGATCGCACCCGTTAGTACATCACTCGCGTTTCCATATATCATTTGTTTCGGCCAATCCAAGTGTAAGGCCGTGGGGCCCACATGATTTTGTGATTTTTTTTTCAGCGGAATAGTGCATCGAGGTTAATGGCGTTAAGAAAGCATCAAAAACAACCTGAAAATCCGATTGGGATCCTTTTTTACGTCCCTTAACTTTCTGCAGCCCGTTTGAGGGTCAAAACGGCTGAATTTGGGCCCGAAAAATTGCCACCCCTATTCACCGCCCTTTATGGTTTCTGGGCCTTTCCGAAATGGTGCTATGGGCGACGTAGTTCCTCACGGTTCAAAAGTTATGAAGTTTCCAAGTTTAGACTCGTTTTAGGCCGAATAATAAAATAAAAATAATAATAAAAAGGGGTGCAACACGAGGACTTCCCGGGAGGTCACCCATCCTAGTACTACTCTCGCCCAAGCACGCTTAACTGCGGAGTTCTGATGGGATCCGGTGCATTAGTGCTGGTATGATCGCACCCGTTAGTACATCACTCGCGTTTCCATATATCATTTGTTTCGGCCAATCCAAGTGTAAGGCCGTGGGGCCCACATGATTTTGTGATTTTTTTTTCAGCGGAATAGTGCATCGAGGTTAATGGCGTTAAGAAAGCATCAAAAACAACCTGAAAATCCGATTGGGATCCTTTTTTACGTCCCTTAACTTTCTGCAGCCCGTTTGAGGGTCAAAACGGCTGAATTTGGGCCCGAAAAATTGCCACCCCTATTCACCGCCCTTTATGGTTTCTGGGCCTTTCCGAAATGGTGCTATGGGCGACGTAGTTCCTCACGGTTCAAAAGTTATGAAGTTTCCAAGTTTAGACTCGTTTTAGGCCGAATAATAAAATAAAAATAATAATAAAAAGGGGTGCAACACGAGGACTTCCCGGGAGGTCACCCATCCTAGTACTACTCTCGCCCAAGCACGCTTAACTGCGGAGTTCTGATGGGATCCGGTGCATTAGTGCTGGTATGATCGCACCCGTTAGTACATCACTCGCGTTTCCATATATCATTTGTTTCGGCCAATCCAAGTGTAAGGCCGTGGGGCCCACATGATTTTGTGATTTTTTTTTTCAGCGGAATAGTGCATCGAGGTTAATGGCGTTAAGAAAGCATCAAAAACAACCTGAAAATCCGATTGGGATCCTTTTTTACGTCCCTTAACTTTCTGCAGCCCGTTTGAGGGTCAAAACGGCTGAATTTGGGCCCGAAAAATTGCCACCCCTATTCACCGCCCTTTATGGTTTCTGGGCCTTTCCGAAATGGTGCTATGGGCGACGTAGTTCCTCACGGTTCAAAAGTTATGAAGTTTCCAAGTTTAGACTCGTTTTAGGCCGAATAATAAAATAAAAATAATAATAAAAAGGGGTGCAACACGAGGACTTCCCGGGAGGTCACCCATCCTAGTACTACTCTCGCCCAAGCACGCTTAACTGCGGAGTTCTGATGGGATCCGGTGCATTAGTGCTGGTATGATCGCACCCGTTAGTACATCACTCGCGTTTCCATATATCATTTGTTTCGGCCAATCCAAGTGTAAGGCCGTGGGGCCCACATGATTTTGTGATTTTTTTTTCAGCGGAATAGTGCATCGAGGTTAATGGCGTTAAGAAAGCATCAAAAACAACCTGAAAATCCGATTGGGATCCTTTTTTACGTCCCTTAACTTTCTGCAGCCCGTTTGAGGGTCAAAACGGCTGAATTTGGGCCCGAAAAATTGCCACCCCTATTCACCGCCCTTTATGGTTTCTGGGCCTTTCCGAAATGGTGCTATGGGCGACGTAGTTCCTCACGGTTCAAAAGTTATGAAGTTTCCAAGTTTAGACTCGTTTTAGGCCGAATAATAAAATAAAAATAATAATAAAAAGGGGTGCAACACGAGGACTTCCCGGGAGGTCACCCATCCTAGTACTACTCTCGCCCAAGCACGCTTAACTGCGGAGTTCTGATGGGATCCGGTGCATTAGTGCTGGTATGATCGCACCCGTTAGTACATCACTCGCGTTTCCATATATCATTTGTTTCGGCCAATCCAAGTGTAAGGCCGTGGGGCCCACATGATTTTGTGATTTTTTTTTTCAGCGGAATAGTGCATCGAGGTTAATGGCGTTAAGAAAGCATCAAAAACAACCTGAAAATCCGATTGGGATCCTTTTTTACGTCCCTTAACTTTCTGCAGCCCGTTTGAGGGTCAAAACGGCTGAATTTGGGCCCGAAAAATTGCCACCCCTATTCACCGCCCTTTATGGTTTCTGGGCCTTTCCGAAATGGTGCTATGGGCGACGTAGTTCCTCACGGTTCAAAAGTTATGAAGTTTCCAAGTTTAGACTCGTTTTAGGCCGAATAATAAAATAAAAATAATAATAAAAAGGGGTGCAACACGAGGACTTCCCGGGAGGTCACCCATCCTAGTACTACTCTCGCCCAAGCACGCTTAACTGCGGAGTTCTGATGGGATCCGGTGCATTAGTGCTGGTATGATCGCACCCGTTAGTACATCACTCGCGTTTCCATATATCATTTGTTTCGGCCAATCCAAGTGTAAGGCCGTGGGGCCCACATGATTTTGTGATTTTTTTTTTCAGCGGAATAGTGCATCGAGGTTAATGGCGTTAAGAAAGCATCAAAAACAACCTGAAAATCCGATTGGGATCCTTTTTTACGTCCCTTAACTTTCTGCAGCCCGTTTGAGGGTCAAAACGGCTGAATTTGGGCCCGAAAAATTGCCACCCCTATTCACCGCCCTTTATGGTTTCTGGGCCTTTCCGAAATGGTGCTATGGGCGACGTAGTTCCTCACGGTTCAAAAGTTATGAAGTTTCCAAGTTTAGACTCGTTTTAGGCCGAATAATAAAATAAAAATAATAATAAAAAGGGGTGCAACACGAGGACTTCCCGGGAGGTCACCCATCCTAGTACTACTCTCGCCCAAGCACGCTTAACTGCGGAGTTCTGATGGGATCCGGTGCATTAGTGCTGGTATGATCGCACCCGTTAGTACATCACTCGCGTTTCCATATATCATTTGTTTCGGCCAATCCAAGTGTAAGGCCGTGGGGCCCACATGATTTTGTGATTTTTTTTTTCAGCGGAATAGTGCATCGAGGTTAATGGCGTTAAGAAAGCATCAAAAACAACCTGAAAATCCGATTGGGATCCTTTTTTACGTCCCTTAACTTTCTGCAGCCCGTTTGAGGGTCAAAACGGCTGAATTTGGGCCCGAAAAATTGCCACCCCTATTCACCGCCCTTTATGGTTTCTGGGCCTTTCCGAAATGGTGCTATGGGCGACGTAGTTCCTCACGGTTCAAAAGTTATGAAGTTTCCAAGTTTAGACTCGTTTTAGGCCGAATAATAAAATAAAAATAATAATAAAAAGGGGTGCAACACGAGGACTTCCCGGGAGGTCACCCATCCTAGTACTACTCTCGCCCAAGCACGCTTAACTGCGGAGTTCTGATGGGATCCGGTGCATTAGTGCTGGTATGATCGCACCCGTTAGTACATCACTCGCGTTTCCATATATCATTTGTTTCGGCCAATCCAAGTGTAAGGCCGTGGGGCCCACATGATTTTGTGATTTTTTTTTTCAGCGGAATAGTGCATCGAGGTTAATGGCGTTAAGAAAGCATCAAAAACAACCTGAAAATCCGATTGGGATCCTTTTTTACGTCCCTTAACTTTCTGCAGCCCGTTTGAGGGTCAAAACGGCTGAATTTGGGCCCGAAAAATTGCCACCCCTATTCACCGCCCTTTATGGTTTCTGGGCCTTTCCGAAATGGTGCTATGGGCGACGTAGTTCCTCACGGTTCAAAAGTTATGAAGTTTCCAAGTTTAGACTCGTTTTAGGCCGAATAATAAAATAAAAATAATAATAAAAAGGGGTGCAACACGAGGACTTCCCGGGAGGTCACCCATCCTAGTACTACTCTCGCCCAAGCACGCTTAACTGCGGAGTTCTGATGGGATCCGGTGCATTAGTGCTGGTATGATCGCACCCGTTAGTACATCACTCGCGTTTCCATATATCATTTGTTTCGGCCAATCCAAGTGTAAGGCCGTGGGGCCCACATGATTTTGTGATTTTTTTTTTCAGCGGAATAGTGCATCGAGGTTAATGGCGTTAAGAAAGCATCAAAAACAACCTGAAAATCCGATTGGGATCCTTTTTTACGTCCCTTAACTTTCTGCAGCCCGTTTGAGGGTCAAAACGGCTGAATTTGGGCCCGAAAAATTGCCACCCCTATTCACCGCCCTTTATGGTTTCTGGGCCTTTCCGAAATGGTGCTATGGGCGACGTAGTTCCTCACGGTTCAAAAGTTATGAAGTTTCCAAGTTTAGACTCGTTTTAGGCCGAATAATAAAATAAAAATAATAATAAAAAGGGGTGCAACACGAGGACTTCCCGGGAGGTCACCCATCCTAGTACTACTCTCGCCCAAGCACGCTTAACTGCGGAGTTCTGATGGGATCCGGTGCATTAGTGCTGGTATGATCGCACCCGTTAGTACATCACTCGCGTTTCCATATATCATTTGTTTCGGCCAATCCAAGTGTAAGGCCGTGGGGCCCACATGATTTTGTGATTTTTTTTTCAGCGGAATAGTGCATCGAGGTTAATGGCGTTAAGAAAGCATCAAAAACAACCTGAAAATCCGATTGGGATCCTTTTTTACGTCCCTTAACTTTCTGCAGCCCGTTTGAGGGTCAAAACGGCTGAATTTGGGCCCGAAAAATTGCCACCCCTATTCACCGCCCTTTATGGTTTCTGGGCCTTTCCGAAATGGTGCTATGGGCGACGTAGTTCCTCACGGTTCAAAAGTTATGAAGTTTCCAAGTTTAGACTCGTTTTAGGCCGAATAATAAAATAAAAATAATAATAAAAAGGGGTGCAACACGAGGACTTCCCGGGAGGTCACCCATCCTAGTACTACTCTCGCCCAAGCACGCTTAACTGCGGAGTTCTGATGGGATCCGGTGCATTAGTGCTGGTATGATCGCACCCGTTAGTACATCACTCGCGTTTCCATATATCATTTGTTTCGGCCAATCCAAGTGTAAGGCCGTGGGGCCCACATGATTTTGTGATTTTTTTTTTCAGCGGAATAGTGCATCGAGGTTAATGGCGTTAAGAAAGCATCAAAAACAACCTGAAAATCCGATTGGGATCCTTTTTTACGTCCCTTAACTTTCTGCAGCCCGTTTGAGGGTCAAAACGGCTGAATTTGGGCCCGAAAAATTGCCACCCCTATTCACCGCCCTTTATGGTTTCTGGGCCTTTCCGAAATGGTGCTATGGGCGACGTAGTTCCTCACGGTTCAAAAGTTATGAAGTTTCCAAGTTTAGACTCGTTTTAGGCCGAATAATAAAATAAAAATAATAATAAAAAGGGGTGCAACACGAGGACTTCCCGGGAGGTCACCCATCCTAGTACTACTCTCGCCCAAGCACGCTTAACTGCGGAGTTCTGATGGGATCCGGTGCATTAGTGCTGGTATGATCGCACCCGTTAGTACATCACTCGCGTTTCCATATATCATTTGTTTCGGCCAATCCAAGTGTAAGGCCGTGGGGCCCACATGATTTTGTGATTTTTTTTTTCAGCGGAATAGTGCATCGAGGTTAATGGCGTTAAGAAAGCATCAAAAACAACCTGAAAATCCGATTGGGATCCTTTTTTACGTCCCTTAACTTTCTGCAGCCCGTTTGAGGGTCAAAACGGCTGAATTTGGGCCCGAAAAATTGCCACCCCTATTCACCGCCCTTTATGGTTTCTGGGCCTTTCCGAAATGGTGCTATGGGCGACGTAGTTCCTCACGGTTCAAAAGTTATGAAGTTTCCAAGTTTAGACTCGTTTTAGGCCGAATAATAAAATAAAAATAATAATAAAAAGGGGTGCAACACGAGGACTTCCCGGGAGGTCACCCATCCTAGTACTACTCTCGCCCAAGCACGCTTAACTGCGGAGTTCTGATGGGATCCGGTGCATTAGTGCTGGTATGATCGCACCCGTTAGTACATCACTCGCGTTTCCATATATCATTTGTTTCGGCCAATCCAAGTGTAAGGCCGTGGGGCCCACATGATTTTGTGATTTTTTTTTTCAGCGGAATAGTGCATCGAGGTTAATGGCGTTAAGAAAGCATCAAAAACAACCTGAAAATCCGATTGGGATCCTTTTTTACGTCCCTTAACTTTCTGCAGCCCGTTTGAGGGTCAAAACGGCTGAATTTGGGCCCGAAAAATTGCCACCCCTATTCACCGCCCTTTATGGTTTCTGGGCCTTTCCGAAATGGTGCTATGGGCGACGTAGTTCCTCACGGTTCAAAAGTTATGAAGTTTCCAAGTTTAGACTCGTTTTAGGCCGAATAATAAAATAAAAATAATAATAAAAAGGGGTGCAACACGAGGACTTCCCGGGAGGTCACCCATCCTAGTACTACTCTCGCCCAAGCACGCTTAACTGCGGAGTTCTGATGGGATCCGGTGCATTAGTGCTGGTATGATCGCACCCGTTAGTACATCACTCGCGTTTCCATATATCATTTGTTTCGGCCAATCCAAGTGTAAGGCCGTGGGGCCCACATGATTTTGTGATTTTTTTTTTCAGCGGAATAGTGCATCGAGGTTAATGGCGTTAAGAAAGCATCAAAAACAACCTGAAAATCCGATTGGGATCCTTTTTTACGTCCCTTAACTTTCTGCAGCCCGTTTGAGGGTCAAAACGGCTGAATTTGGGCCCGAAAAATTGCCACCCCTATTCACCGCCCTTTATGGTTTCTGGGCCTTTCCGAAATGGTGCTATGGGCGACGTAGTTCCTCACGGTTCAAAAGTTATGAAGTTTCCAAGTTTAGACTCGTTTTAGGCCGAATAATAAAATAAAAATAATAATAAAAAGGGGTGCAACACGAGGACTTCCCGGGAGGTCACCCATCCTAGTACTACTCTCGCCCAAGCACGCTTAACTGCGGAGTTCTGATGGGATCCGGTGCATTAGTGCTGGTATGATCGCACCCGTTAGTACATCACTCGCGTTTCCATATATCATTTGTTTCGGCCAATCCAAGTGTAAGGCCGTGGGGCCCACATGATTTTGTGATTTTTTTTTCAGCGGAATAGTGCATCGAGGTTAATGGCGTTAAGAAAGCATCAAAAACAACCTGAAAATCCGATTGGGATCCTTTTTTACGTCCCTTAACTTTCTGCAGCCCGTTTGAGGGTCAAAACGGCTGAATTTGGGCCCGAAAAATTGCCACCCCTATTCACCGCCCTTTATGGTTTCTGGGCCTTTCCGAAATGGTGCTATGGGCGACGTAGTTCCTCACGGTTCAAAAGTTATGAAGTTTCCAAGTTTAGACTCGTTTTAGGCCGAATAATAAAATAAAAATAATAATAAAAAGGGGTGCAACACGAGGACTTCCCGGGAGGTCACCCATCCTAGTACTACTCTCGCCCAAGCACGCTTAACTGCGGAGTTCTGATGGGATCCGGTGCATTAGTGCTGGTATGATCGCACCCGTTAGTACATCACTCGCGTTTCCATATATCATTTGTTTCGGCCAATCCAAGTGTAAGGCCGTGGGGCCCACATGATTTTGTGATTTTTTTTTCAGCGGAATAGTGCATCGAGGTTAATGGCGTTAAGAAAGCATCAAAAACAACCTGAAAATCCGATTGGGATCCTTTTTTACGTCCCTTAACTTTCTGCAGCCCGTTTGAGGGTCAAAACGGCTGAATTTGGGCCCGAAAAATTGCCACCCCTATTCACCGCCCTTTATGGTTTCTGGGCCTTTCCGAAATGGTGCTATGGGCGACGTAGTTCCTCACGGTTCAAAAGTTATGAAGTTTCCAAGTTTAGACTCGTTTTAGGCCGAATAATAAAATAAAAATAATAATAAAAAGGGGTGCAACACGAGGACTTCCCGGGAGGTCACCCATCCTAGTACTACTCTCGCCCAAGCACGCTTAACTGCGGAGTTCTGATGGGATCCGGTGCATTAGTGCTGGTATGATCGCACCCGTTAGTACATCACTCGCGTTTCCATATATCATTTGTTTCGGCCAATCCAAGTGTAAGGCCGTGGGGCCCACATGATTTTGTGATTTTTTTTTTCAGCGGAATAGTGCATCGAGGTTAATGGCGTTAAGAAAGCATCAAAAACAACCTGAAAATCCGATTGGGATCCTTTTTTACGTCCCTTAACTTTCTGCAGCCCGTTTGAGGGTCAAAACGGCTGAATTTGGGCCCGAAAAATTGCCACCCCTATTCACCGCCCTTTATGGTTTCTGGGCCTTTCCGAAATGGTGCTATGGGCGACGTAGTTCCTCACGGTTCAAAAGTTATGAAGTTTCCAAGTTTAGACTCGTTTTAGGCCGAATAATAAAATAAAAATAATAATAAAAAGGGGTGCAACACGAGGACTTCCCGGGAGGTCACCCATCCTAGTACTACTCTCGCCCAAGCACGCTTAACTGCGGAGTTCTGATGGGATCCGGTGCATTAGTGCTGGTATGATCGCACCCGTTAGTACATCACTCGCGTTTCCATATATCATTTGTTTCGGCCAATCCAAGTGTAAGGCCGTGGGGCCCACATGATTTTGTGATTTTTTTTTTCAGCGGAATAGTGCATCGAGGTTAATGGCGTTAAGAAAGCATCAAAAACAACCTGAAAATCCGATTGGGATCCTTTTTTACGTCCCTTAACTTTCTGCAGCCCGTTTGAGGGTCAAAACGGCTGAATTTGGGCCCGAAAAATTGCCACCCCTATTCACCGCCCTTTATGGTTTCTGGGCCTTTCCGAAATGGTGCTATGGGCGACGTAGTTCCTCACGGTTCAAAAGTTATGAAGTTTCCAAGTTTAGACTCGTTTTAGGCCGAATAATAAAATAAAAATAATAATAAAAAGGGGTGCAACACGAGGACTTCCCGGGAGGTCACCCATCCTAGTACTACTCTCGCCCAAGCACGCTTAACTGCGGAGTTCTGATGGGATCCGGTGCATTAGTGCTGGTATGATCGCACCCGTTAGTACATCACTCGCGTTTCCATATATCATTTGTTTCGGCCAATCCAAGTGTAAGGCCGTGGGGCCCACATGATTTTGTGATTTTTTTTTCAGCGGAATAGTGCATCGAGGTTAATGGCGTTAAGAAAGCATCAAAAACAACCTGAAAATCCGATTGGGATCCTTTTTTACGTCCCTTAACTTTCTGCAGCCCGTTTGAGGGTCAAAACGGCTGAATTTGGGCCCGAAAAATTGCCACCCCTATTCACCGCCCTTTATGGTTTCTGGGCCTTTCCGAAATGGTGCTATGGGCGACGTAGTTCCTCACGGTTCAAAAGTTATGAAGTTTCCAAGTTTAGACTCGTTTTAGGCCGAATAATAAAATAAAAATAATAATAAAAAGGGGTGCAACACGAGGACTTCCCGGGAGGTCACCCATCCTAGTACTACTCTCGCCCAAGCACGCTTAACTGCGGAGTTCTGATGGGATCCGGTGCATTAGTGCTGGTATGATCGCACCCGTTAGTACATCACTCGCGTTTCCATATATCATTTGTTTCGGCCAATCCAAGTGTAAGGCCGTGGGGCCCACATGATTTTGTGATTTTTTTTTTCAGCGGAATAGTGCATCGAGGTTAATGGCGTTAAGAAAGCATCAAAAACAACCTGAAAATCCGATTGGGATCCTTTTTTACGTCCCTTAACTTTCTGCAGCCCGTTTGAGGGTCAAAACGGCTGAATTTGGGCCCGAAAAATTGCCACCCCTATTCACCGCCCTTTATGGTTTCTGGGCCTTTCCGAAATGGTGCTATGGGCGACGTAGTTCCTCACGGTTCAAAAGTTATGAAGTTTCCAAGTTTAGACTCGTTTTAGGCCGAATAATAAAATAAAAATAATAATAAAAAGGGGTGCAACACGAGGACTTCCCGGGAGGTCACCCATCCTAGTACTACTCTCGCCCAAGCACGCTTAACTGCGGAGTTCTGATGGGATCCGGTGCATTAGTGCTGGTATGATCGCACCCGTTAGTACATCACTCGCGTTTCCATATATCATTTGTTTCGGCCAATCCAAGTGTAAGGCCGTGGGGCCCACATGATTTTGTGATTTTTTTTTTCAGCGGAATAGTGCATCGAGGTTAATGGCGTTAAGAAAGCATCAAAAACAACCTGAAAATCCGATTGGGATCCTTTTTTACGTCCCTTAACTTTCTGCAGCCCGTTTGAGGGTCAAAACGGCTGAATTTGGGCCCGAAAAATTGCCACCCCTATTCACCGCCCTTTATGGTTTCTGGGCCTTTCCGAAATGGTGCTATGGGCGACGTAGTTCCTCACGGTTCAAAAGTTATGAAGTTTCCAAGTTTAGACTCGTTTTAGGCCGAATAATAAAATAAAAATAATAATAAAAAGGGGTGCAACACGAGGACTTCCCGGGAGGTCACCCATCCTAGTACTACTCTCGCCCAAGCACGCTTAACTGCGGAGTTCTGATGGGATCCGGTGCATTAGTGCTGGTATGATCGCACCCGTTAGTACATCACTCGCGTTTCCATATATCATTTGTTTCGGCCAATCCAAGTGTAAGGCCGTGGGGCCCACATGATTTTGTGATTTTTTTTTTCAGCGGAATAGTGCATCGAGGTTAATGGCGTTAAGAAAGCATCAAAAACAACCTGAAAATCCGATTGGGATCCTTTTTTACGTCCCTTAACTTTCTGCAGCCCGTTTGAGGGTCAAAACGGCTGAATTTGGGCCCGAAAAATTGCCACCCCTATTCACCGCCCTTTATGGTTTCTGGGCCTTTCCGAAATGGTGCTATGGGCGACGTAGTTCCTCACGGTTCAAAAGTTATGAAGTTTCCAAGTTTAGACTCGTTTTAGGCCGAATAATAAAATAAAAATAATAATAAAAAGGGGTGCAACACGAGGACTTCCCGGGAGGTCACCCATCCTAGTACTACTCTCGCCCAAGCACGCTTAACTGCGGAGTTCTGATGGGATCCGGTGCATTAGTGCTGGTATGATCGCACCCGTTAGTACATCACTCGCGTTTCCATATATCATTTGTTTCGGCCAATCCAAGTGTAAGGCCGTGGGGCCCACATGATTTTGTGATTTTTTTTTTCAGCGGAATAGTGCATCGAGGTTAATGGCGTTAAGAAAGCATCAAAAACAACCTGAAAATCCGATTGGGATCCTTTTTTACGTCCCTTAACTTTCTGCAGCCCGTTTGAGGGTCAAAACGGCTGAATTTGGGCCCGAAAAATTGCCACCCCTATTCACCGCCCTTTATGGTTTCTGGGCCTTTCCGAAATGGTGCTATGGGCGACGTAGTTCCTCACGGTTCAAAAGTTATGAAGTTTCCAAGTTTAGACTCGTTTTAGGCCGAATAATAAAATAAAAATAATAATAAAAAGGGGTGCAACACGAGGACTTCCCGGGAGGTCACCCATCCTAGTACTACTCTCGCCCAAGCACGCTTAACTGCGGAGTTCTGATGGGATCCGGTGCATTAGTGCTGGTATGATCGCACCCGTTAGTACATCACTCGCGTTTCCATATATCATTTGTTTCGGCCAATCCAAGTGTAAGGCCGTGGGGCCCACATGATTTTGTGATTTTTTTTTTCAGCGGAATAGTGCATCGAGGTTAATGGCGTTAAGAAAGCATCAAAAACAACCTGAAAATCCGATTGGGATCCTTTTTTACGTCCCTTAACTTTCTGCAGCCCGTTTGAGGGTCAAAACGGCTGAATTTGGGCCCGAAAAATTGCCACCCCTATTCACCGCCCTTTATGGTTTCTGGGCCTTTCCGAAATGGTGCTATGGGCGACGTAGTTCCTCACGGTTCAAAAGTTATGAAGTTTCCAAGTTTAGACTCGTTTTAGGCCGAATAATAAAATAAAAATAATAATAAAAAGGGGTGCAACACGAGGACTTCCCGGGAGGTCACCCATCCTAGTACTACTCTCGCCCAAGCACGCTTAACTGCGGAGTTCTGATGGGATCCGGTGCATTAGTGCTGGTATGATCGCACCCGTTAGTACATCACTCGCGTTTCCATATATCATTTGTTTCGGCCAATCCAAGTGTAAGGCCGTGGGGCCCACATGATTTTGTGATTTTTTTTTCAGCGGAATAGTGCATCGAGGTTAATGGCGTTAAGAAAGCATCAAAAACAACCTGAAAATCCGATTGGGATCCTTTTTTACGTCCCTTAACTTTCTGCAGCCCGTTTGAGGGTCAAAACGGCTGAATTTGGGCCCGAAAAATTGCCACCCCTATTCACCGCCCTTTATGGTTTCTGGGCCTTTCCGAAATGGTGCTATGGGCGACGTAGTTCCTCACGGTTCAAAAGTTATGAAGTTTCCAAGTTTAGACTCGTTTTAGGCCGAATAATAAAATAAAAATAATAATAAAAAGGGGTGCAACACGAGGACTTCCCGGGAGGTCACCCATCCTAGTACTACTCTCGCCCAAGCACGCTTAACTGCGGAGTTCTGATGGGATCCGGTGCATTAGTGCTGGTATGATCGCACCCGTTAGTACATCACTCGCGTTTCCATATATCATTTGTTTCGGCCAATCCAAGTGTAAGGCCGTGGGGCCCACATGATTTTGTGATTTTTTTTTCAGCGGAATAGTGCATCGAGGTTAATGGCGTTAAGAAAGCATCAAAAACAACCTGAAAATCCGATTGGGATCCTTTTTTACGTCCCTTAACTTTCTGCAGCCCGTTTGAGGGTCAAAACGGCTGAATTTGGGCCCGAAAAATTGCCACCCCTATTCACCGCCCTTTATGGTTTCTGGGCCTTTCCGAAATGGTGCTATGGGCGACGTAGTTCCTCACGGTTCAAAAGTTATGAAGTTTCCAAGTTTAGACTCGTTTTAGGCCGAATAATAAAATAAAAATAATAATAAAAAGGGGTGCAACACGAGGACTTCCCGGGAGGTCACCCATCCTAGTACTACTCTCGCCCAAGCACGCTTAACTGCGGAGTTCTGATGGGATCCGGTGCATTAGTGCTGGTATGATCGCACCCGTTAGTACATCACTCGCGTTTCCATATATCATTTGTTTCGGCCAATCCAAGTGTAAGGCCGTGGGGCCCACATGATTTTGTGATTTTTTTTTTCAGCGGAATAGTGCATCGAGGTTAATGGCGTTAAGAAAGCATCAAAAACAACCTGAAAATCCGATTGGGATCCTTTTTTACGTCCCTTAACTTTCTGCAGCCCGTTTGAGGGTCAAAACGGCTGAATTTGGGCCCGAAAAATTGCCACCCCTATTCACCGCCCTTTATGGTTTCTGGGCCTTTCCGAAATGGTGCTATGGGCGACGTAGTTCCTCACGGTTCAAAAGTTATGAAGTTTCCAAGTTTAGACTCGTTTTAGGCCGAATAATAAAATAAAAATAATAATAAAAAGGGGTGCAACACGAGGACTTCCCGGGAGGTCACCCATCCTAGTACTACTCTCGCCCAAGCACGCTTAACTGCGGAGTTCTGATGGGATCCGGTGCATTAGTGCTGGTATGATCGCACCCGTTAGTACATCACTCGCGTTTCCATATATCATTTGTTTCGGCCAATCCAAGTGTAAGGCCGTGGGGCCCACATGATTTTGTGATTTTTTTTTCAGCGGAATAGTGCATCGAGGTTAATGGCGTTAAGAAAGCATCAAAAACAACCTGAAAATCCGATTGGGATCCTTTTTTACGTCCCTTAACTTTCTGCAGCCCGTTTGAGGGTCAAAACGGCTGAATTTGGGCCCGAAAAATTGCCACCCCTATTCACCGCCCTTTATGGTTTCTGGGCCTTTCCGAAATGGTGCTATGGGCGACGTAGTTCCTCACGGTTCAAAAGTTATGAAGTTTCCAAGTTTAGACTCGTTTTAGGCCGAATAATAAAATAAAAATAATAATAAAAAGGGGTGCAACACGAGGACTTCCCGGGAGGTCACCCATCCTAGTACTACTCTCGCCCAAGCACGCTTAACTGCGGAGTTCTGATGGGATCCGGTGCATTAGTGCTGGTATGATCGCACCCGTTAGTACATCACTCGCGTTTCCATATATCATTTGTTTCGGCCAATCCAAGTGTAAGGCCGTGGGGCCCACATGATTTTGTGATTTTTTTTTTCAGCGGAATAGTGCATCGAGGTTAATGGCGTTAAGAAAGCATCAAAAACAACCTGAAAATCCGATTGGGATCCTTTTTTACGTCCCTTAACTTTCTGCAGCCCGTTTGAGGGTCAAAACGGCTGAATTTGGGCCCGAAAAATTGCCACCCCTATTCACCGCCCTTTATGGTTTCTGGGCCTTTCCGAAATGGTGCTATGGGCGACGTAGTTCCTCACGGTTCAAAAGTTATGAAGTTTCCAAGTTTAGACTCGTTTTAGGCCGAATAATAAAATAAAAATAATAATAAAAAGGGGTGCAACACGAGGACTTCCCGGGAGGTCACCCATCCTAGTACTACTCTCGCCCAAGCACGCTTAACTGCGGAGTTCTGATGGGATCCGGTGCATTAGTGCTGGTATGATCGCACCCGTTAGTACATCACTCGCGTTTCCATATATCATTTGTTTCGGCCAATCCAAGTGTAAGGCCGTGGGGCCCACATGATTTTGTGATTTTTTTTTTCAGCGGAATAGTGCATCGAGGTTAATGGCGTTAAGAAAGCATCAAAAACAACCTGAAAATCCGATTGGGATCCTTTTTTACGTCCCTTAACTTTCTGCAGCCCGTTTGAGGGTCAAAACGGCTGAATTTGGGCCCGAAAAATTGCCACCCCTATTCACCGCCCTTTATGGTTTCTGGGCCTTTCCGAAATGGTGCTATGGGCGACGTAGTTCCTCACGGTTCAAAAGTTATGAAGTTTCCAAGTTTAGACTCGTTTTAGGCCGAATAATAAAATAAAAATAATAATAAAAAGGGGTGCAACACGAGGACTTCCCGGGAGGTCACCCATCCTAGTACTACTCTCGCCCAAGCACGCTTAACTGCGGAGTTCTGATGGGATCCGGTGCATTAGTGCTGGTATGATCGCACCCGTTAGTACATCACTCGCGTTTCCATATATCATTTGTTTCGGCCAATCCAAGTGTAAGGCCGTGGGGCCCACATGATTTTGTGATTTTTTTTTTCAGCGGAATAGTGCATCGAGGTTAATGGCGTTAAGAAAGCATCAAAAACAACCTGAAAATCCGATTGGGATCCTTTTTTACGTCCCTTAACTTTCTGCAGCCCGTTTGAGGGTCAAAACGGCTGAATTTGGGCCCGAAAAATTGCCACCCCTATTCACCGCCCTTTATGGTTTCTGGGCCTTTCCGAAATGGTGCTATGGGCGACGTAGTTCCTCACGGTTCAAAAGTTATGAAGTTTCCAAGTTTAGACTCGTTTTAGGCCGAATAATAAAATAAAAATAATAATAAAAAGGGGTGCAACACGAGGACTTCCCGGGAGGTCACCCATCCTAGTACTACTCTCGCCCAAGCACGCTTAACTGCGGAGTTCTGATGGGATCCGGTGCATTAGTGCTGGTATGATCGCACCCGTTAGTACATCACTCGCGTTTCCATATATCATTTGTTTCGGCCAATCCAAGTGTAAGGCCGTGGGGCCCACATGATTTTGTGATTTTTTTTTTCAGCGGAATAGTGCATCGAGGTTAATGGCGTTAAGAAAGCATCAAAAACAACCTGAAAATCCGATTGGGATCCTTTTTTACGTCCCTTAACTTTCTGCAGCCCGTTTGAGGGTCAAAACGGCTGAATTTGGGCCCGAAAAATTGCCACCCCTATTCACCGCCCTTTATGGTTTCTGGGCCTTTCCGAAATGGTGCTATGGGCGACGTAGTTCCTCACGGTTCAAAAGTTATGAAGTTTCCAAGTTTAGACTCGTTTTAGGCCGAATAATAAAATAAAAATAATAATAAAAAGGGGTGCAACACGAGGACTTCCCGGGAGGTCACCCATCCTAGTACTACTCTCGCCCAAGCACGCTTAACTGCGGAGTTCTGATGGGATCCGGTGCATTAGTGCTGGTATGATCGCACCCGTTAGTACATCACTCGCGTTTCCATATATCATTTGTTTCGGCCAATCCAAGTGTAAGGCCGTGGGGCCCACATGATTTTGTGATTTTTTTTTCAGCGGAATAGTGCATCGAGGTTAATGGCGTTAAGAAAGCATCAAAAACAACCTGAAAATCCGATTGGGATCCTTTTTTACGTCCCTTAACTTTCTGCAGCCCGTTTGAGGGTCAAAACGGCTGAATTTGGGCCCGAAAAATTGCCACCCCTATTCACCGCCCTTTATGGTTTCTGGGCCTTTCCGAAATGGTGCTATGGGCGACGTAGTTCCTCACGGTTCAAAAGTTATGAAGTTTCCAAGTTTAGACTCGTTTTAGGCCGAATAATAAAATAAAAATAATAATAAAAAGGGGTGCAACACGAGGACTTCCCGGGAGGTCACCCATCCTAGTACTACTCTCGCCCAAGCACGCTTAACTGCGGAGTTCTGATGGGATCCGGTGCATTAGTGCTGGTATGATCGCACCCGTTAGTACATCACTCGCGTTTCCATATATCATTTGTTTCGGCCAATCCAAGTGTAAGGCCGTGGGGCCCACATGATTTTGTGATTTTTTTTTTCAGCGGAATAGTGCATCGAGGTTAATGGCGTTAAGAAAGCATCAAAAACAACCTGAAAATCCGATTGGGATCCTTTTTTACGTCCCTTAACTTTCTGCAGCCCGTTTGAGGGTCAAAACGGCTGAATTTGGGCCCGAAAAATTGCCACCCCTATTCACCGCCCTTTATGGTTTCTGGGCCTTTCCGAAATGGTGCTATGGGCGACGTAGTTCCTCACGGTTCAAAAGTTATGAAGTTTCCAAGTTTAGACTCGTTTTAGGCCGAATAATAAAATAAAAATAATAATAAAAAGGGGTGCAACACGAGGACTTCCCGGGAGGTCACCCATCCTAGTACTACTCTCGCCCAAGCACGCTTAACTGCGGAGTTCTGATGGGATCCGGTGCATTAGTGCTGGTATGATCGCACCCGTTAGTACATCACTCGCGTTTCCATATATCATTTGTTTCGGCCAATCCAAGTGTAAGGCCGTGGGGCCCACATGATTTTGTGATTTTTTTTTTCAGCGGAATAGTGCATCGAGGTTAATGGCGTTAAGAAAGCATCAAAAACAACCTGAAAATCCGATTGGGATCCTTTTTTACGTCCCTTAACTTTCTGCAGCCCGTTTGAGGGTCAAAACGGCTGAATTTGGGCCCGAAAAATTGCCACCCCTATTCACCGCCCTTTATGGTTTCTGGGCCTTTCCGAAATGGTGCTATGGGCGACGTAGTTCCTCACGGTTCAAAAGTTATGAAGTTTCCAAGTTTAGACTCGTTTTAGGCCGAATAATAAAATAAAAATAATAATAAAAAGGGGTGCAACACGAGGACTTCCCGGGAGGTCACCCATCCTAGTACTACTCTCGCCCAAGCACGCTTAACTGCGGAGTTCTGATGGGATCCGGTGCATTAGTGCTGGTATGATCGCACCCGTTAGTACATCACTCGCGTTTCCATATATCATTTGTTTCGGCCAATCCAAGTGTAAGGCCGTGGGGCCCACATGATTTTGTGATTTTTTTTTCAGCGGAATAGTGCATCGAGGTTAATGGCGTTAAGAAAGCATCAAAAACAACCTGAAAATCCGATTGGGATCCTTTTTTACGTCCCTTAACTTTCTGCAGCCCGTTTGAGGGTCAAAACGGCTGAATTTGGGCCCGAAAAATTGCCACCCCTATTCACCGCCCTTTATGGTTTCTGGGCCTTTCCGAAATGGTGCTATGGGCGACGTAGTTCCTCACGGTTCAAAAGTTATGAAGTTTCCAAGTTTAGACTCGTTTTAGGCCGAATAATAAAATAAAAATAATAATAAAAAGGGGTGCAACACGAGGACTTCCCGGGAGGTCACCCATCCTAGTACTACTCTCGCCCAAGCACGCTTAACTGCGGAGTTCTGATGGGATCCGGTGCATTAGTGCTGGTATGATCGCACCCGTTAGTACATCACTCGCGTTTCCATATATCATTTGTTTCGGCCAATCCAAGTGTAAGGCCGTGGGGCCCACATGATTTTGTGATTTTTTTTTTCAGCGGAATAGTGCATCGAGGTTAATGGCGTTAAGAAAGCATCAAAAACAACCTGAAAATCCGATTGGGATCCTTTTTTACGTCCCTTAACTTTCTGCAGCCCGTTTGAGGGTCAAAACGGCTGAATTTGGGCCCGAAAAATTGCCACCCCTATTCACCGCCCTTTATGGTTTCTGGGCCTTTCCGAAATGGTGCTATGGGCGACGTAGTTCCTCACGGTTCAAAAGTTATGAAGTTTCCAAGTTTAGACTCGTTTTAGGCCGAATAATAAAATAAAAATAATAATAAAAAGGGGTGCAACACGAGGACTTCCCGGGAGGTCACCCATCCTAGTACTACTCTCGCCCAAGCACGCTTAACTGCGGAGTTCTGATGGGATCCGGTGCATTAGTGCTGGTATGATCGCACCCGTTAGTACATCACTCGCGTTTCCATATATCATTTGTTTCGGCCAATCCAAGTGTAAGGCCGTGGGGCCCACATGATTTTGTGATTTTTTTTTTCAGCGGAATAGTGCATCGAGGTTAATGGCGTTAAGAAAGCATCAAAAACAACCTGAAAATCCGATTGGGATCCTTTTTTACGTCCCTTAACTTTCTGCAGCCCGTTTGAGGGTCAAAACGGCTGAATTTGGGCCCGAAAAATTGCCACCCCTATTCACCGCCCTTTATGGTTTCTGGGCCTTTCCGAAATGGTGCTATGGGCGACGTAGTTCCTCACGGTTCAAAAGTTATGAAGTTTCCAAGTTTAGACTCGTTTTAGGCCGAATAATAAAATAAAAATAATAATAAAAAGGGGTGCAACACGAGGACTTCCCGGGAGGTCACCCATCCTAGTACTACTCTCGCCCAAGCACGCTTAACTGCGGAGTTCTGATGGGATCCGGTGCATTAGTGCTGGTATGATCGCACCCGTTAGTACATCACTCGCGTTTCCATATATCATTTGTTTCGGCCAATCCAAGTGTAAGGCCGTGGGGCCCACATGATTTTGTGATTTTTTTTTTCAGCGGAATAGTGCATCGAGGTTAATGGCGTTAAGAAAGCATCAAAAACAACCTGAAAATCCGATTGGGATCCTTTTTTACGTCCCTTAACTTTCTGCAGCCCGTTTGAGGGTCAAAACGGCTGAATTTGGGCCCGAAAAATTGCCACCCCTATTCACCGCCCTTTATGGTTTCTGGGCCTTTCCGAAATGGTGCTATGGGCGACGTAGTTCCTCACGGTTCAAAAGTTATGAAGTTTCCAAGTTTAGACTCGTTTTAGGCCGAATAATAAAATAAAAATAATAATAAAAAGGGGTGCAACACGAGGACTTCCCGGGAGGTCACCCATCCTAGTACTACTCTCGCCCAAGCACGCTTAACTGCGGAGTTCTGATGGGATCCGGTGCATTAGTGCTGGTATGATCGCACCCGTTAGTACATCACTCGCGTTTCCATATATCATTTGTTTCGGCCAATCCAAGTGTAAGGCCGTGGGGCCCACATGATTTTGTGATTTTTTTTTCAGCGGAATAGTGCATCGAGGTTAATGGCGTTAAGAAAGCATCAAAAACAACCTGAAAATCCGATTGGGATCCTTTTTTACGTCCCTTAACTTTCTGCAGCCCGTTTGAGGGTCAAAACGGCTGAATTTGGGCCCGAAAAATTGCCACCCCTATTCACCGCCCTTTATGGTTTCTGGGCCTTTCCGAAATGGTGCTATGGGCGACGTAGTTCCTCACGGTTCAAAAGTTATGAAGTTTCCAAGTTTAGACTCGTTTTAGGCCGAATAATAAAATAAAAATAATAATAAAAAGGGGTGCAACACGAGGACTTCCCGGGAGGTCACCCATCCTAGTACTACTCTCGCCCAAGCACGCTTAACTGCGGAGTTCTGATGGGATCCGGTGCATTAGTGCTGGTATGATCGCACCCGTTAGTACATCACTCGCGTTTCCATATATCATTTGTTTCGGCCAATCCAAGTGTAAGGCCGTGGGGCCCACATGATTTTGTGATTTTTTTTTTCAGCGGAATAGTGCATCGAGGTTAATGGCGTTAAGAAAGCATCAAAAACAACCTGAAAATCCGATTGGGATCCTTTTTTACGTCCCTTAACTTTCTGCAGCCCGTTTGAGGGTCAAAACGGCTGAATTTGGGCCCGAAAAATTGCCACCCCTATTCACCGCCCTTTATGGTTTCTGGGCCTTTCCGAAATGGTGCTATGGGCGACGTAGTTCCTCACGGTTCAAAAGTTATGAAGTTTCCAAGTTTAGACTCGTTTTAGGCCGAATAATAAAATAAAAATAATAATAAAAAGGGGTGCAACACGAGGACTTCCCGGGAGGTCACCCATCCTAGTACTACTCTCGCCCAAGCACGCTTAACTGCGGAGTTCTGATGGGATCCGGTGCATTAGTGCTGGTATGATCGCACCCGTTAGTACATCACTCGCGTTTCCATATATCATTTGTTTCGGCCAATCCAAGTGTAAGGCCGTGGGGCCCACATGATTTTGTGATTTTTTTTCAGCGGAATAGTGCATCGAGGTTAATGGCGTTAAGAAAGCATCAAAAACAACCTGAAAATCCGATTGGGATCCTTTTTTACGTCCCTTAACTTTCTGCAGCCCGTTTGAGGGTCAAAACGGCTGAATTTGGGCCCGAAAAATTGCCACCCCTATTCACCGCCCTTTATGGTTTCTGGGCCTTTCCGAAATGGTGCTATGGGCGACGTAGTTCCTCACGGTTCAAAAGTTATGAAGTTTCCAAGTTTAGACTCGTTTTAGGCCGAATAATAAAATAAAAATAATAATAAAAAGGGGTGCAACACGAGGACTTCCGGGAGGTCACCCATCCTAGTACTACTCTCGCCCAAGCACGCTTAACTGCGGAGTTCTGATGGGATCCGGTGCATTAGTGCTGGTATGATCGCACCCGTTAGTACATCACTCGCGTTTCGTTCATTTGTTTCGGCCATCCAAGTGTAAGCCATGGTCCATTGATCATGGCCGAGGGTCTATGATTTTGGCGGATTTTTTCCCTCCCTGAAAGGATTACTTAATCCGTTTTAACTGTATCAAAAGGAAATGAAATCAGACAAAAATCCTTTAAAATCCTTAACTTTCTGAAAGGTGCTTTGGGAACGAACTTCCTTGGGTTGAAAGTTGGTTTCCCGAAACCTTGCACCCAATATTAAACGATAATTATGATCTCTGGTTCTTTACGAACTTTGGGATGATCCTAGTTTACTCTCGGCCTCAAAAAAATGAGGTTTCCAGGATCCTATGTATTAGGCAAGTATGATCGATCATAATACCAAGTTTTTTCCATAGAACATGTCCCACACGTCAGGCATCATGAAGCACATCCAAGTAAGCTTAACAGCGGAATGGTGATCAGGAAGGTGATAGCAAGCCTAAAAACAAATTCAATCATCGCGTTTCCAGATTAGAAATCAAAATTAAGTTCAATGGAATTTTATGCCAAGCTCAGGCATGTTTATCAGAAGGGTTGGAAATCGAATGTTTTCGAGGGCATGAAACGACCATAGAACATTCTAAAACGGGCCTAATTGATCTTTTTAAGTCCCAAAAGTTTTAGTTCAAGATCCGTTTCAGAATAAGAATGGACAGGTTTCAAAACGAATCACCACAAAAATATGTTTCAGCTTTATGGTGAATTCTGTTCAGCAATGTGCTAACAAAATGTTCCAAAGAATATGAGGTTCAAACAAAGTTCCAGAATCGTTTAGTCCATAAGATTCAAAATAAGTTTTAATTTTGGAAGACAAATGAATCAAACGATTTTTCTAGGGCAGAACACTAGTTCTTGCAAATCACGCTCAGGGACTTTCAAGATGATCAAGTCCAGAAAAGTTGTTATGTCATGGAACTGCGTTATCAAAAACAATCAGCAAAAATTAATCAAAATCACGTTCCACAGGCTCTGAATGTTTTTGGCAAAGGCGTAGGAGTGGTTCAGGGATCAAAGCAAAGTTGGTTTCTCCATGATGATGGAGGTTATGATTGGTGCTTACGCCTTCAAAGGTTGGACCAGGTTCGCCGTCCCATTCAATTTGGGACCTATATCATCGGTCCATGGGCTTCTGGGCCCAAAAGCAGTCCTTATGTGAGTAGTCGAATGGTTTTCCTAAAAATCCTTGTGAAATGTGAAAATAAAAAAGATACTCGGATGCTCCGGTTCAAAAGGTTAGCCATTTAGTCTCTTCATAATCAAAATAAAATAAGATTTGGGATGGAAAACATTCACCTCACAAATGATCCAACTTCAATCATTTCTTAATCATACTCATCAAAAATTGGTAAAAGAATCTGAAAAATCTTTTGATCTTCAAGGTTTTTGTTTTAGATTTACATTCGCGTTTTCATGATGAATAAAGAAGGCTTAGCCACAGATTCAAGTGTGGTTGGCCCACATGATTTGTGACGTCCCTTTGAGGGCTTTCACCACACCCTAAAAGGTTGTCACAAAAACTCCCAGACTTCAAACTGATTGGGATCCTTTTTGATTCGCTTCAAACATCTAACCTGAAAGTTCTGAACACAAAAGGTTAACCGATAAAAAATTCCTACACTCTCAAAGTGTTGGTCTGGCCCCACAAGTGTTCTCTCAGATTTTATGGTCACTTCAAAAGTTATAGTTTCCAAGTTTTAGGAGAAAAATAATAATAAAATGGATTTAATAAAAGCAGGGGTGAACACAGGATCGGGAGGTCACCCATCATTTTTTAACTCCGCCCAAACACTCCAAGCTGGGATTTCTGATGGGACCGCAGGATTTATCTTCCACCACCAGCCAAATAAATCAAAACTTTTTTTTTCATTTCCTTTTTTTGTGATAACTTTGGGCGTTGGGGCCCTTTTCTTTTCTCTTTTTTTTTTCAGCGGAATGGTGCATAGGTAAGGTAGTGGCCCGTTTAGAAAGAAATGAAAACAATTTTAAAATGAAAGATGAGAAACGTTTGAAGGTTAAAACCGGTTGAGGGTCCGAACCAATTGGACGCCCTAAAATAGGCACCCTATTTTCGCCGTTTATGGTTCTGGCCTTCCGAAATGGGGAGGGCGACTGAGGTTTCACGGTTCAAATAGTTGCGGATGGCCCAATTGAACTCGACTTCAGTTGGTGCAAAATAGACTCAAAAGTCACCAAAAAGAAGGATTCTAAACGTTGCCGATTTATGCGCACAGGTTCCAAGAATTAGAGGATGTTTACTCGGAGTTTAACCCTCACCAAGAAACAAACTCGCGTTTCTACATAGAATCAAATAGATAAACTCAAAATAAAAGGGAAACCCACATGCTTTTCTTATTTGTTTTTTAGCCCTAATATGCATGCCCGTTGTAGGCGTCAAAGAAGAATGCAAAAAAACCTGGAAACTCGAATTGAATCCTTTTTTAAGCCCGAACTTTCTGGTTTTTGTTTGATTTTTTTCCCATGAACGGCCGGACTTCCTTGCACCCCTATTGGTTTCTTATGGAATGGCTTTGAAATGGGCTGAGGAAAAGGTCTGGGTAGAATTAGTTAAAAACCGTTCCAAATGGAATTTAGAATTTTTTTTGGGCCGAAAAATCTAAATTCCAATAACTAAACCAGGTCAACACAGAGACTTAGGGATTCAGGTCCCATCCTAGTATCACTTAGCTCACTCAGCCTCATCTAGCTGATCTACTATCATTAAGCTGGTTCAGATCAAGCATACTCTGTTTAGCTGGTTCCAGCTCGGCCCTCCAGTTCATCACTGGTTTTAGATCAGTTTTTTCACCATATGCATCGAGGTTTTTTTTGTTAAGAAGAATAATCAGGTTAAGCCAAGAAGCATCAACCAACCTGGATCCTTGATCCTTTACGTCCCTTAACTTTCTGCAGCCCGTTTGAGGGTCAAAACGGCTGAATTTGGGCCCGAAAAATTGCCACCCCTATTCACCGCCCTTTATGGTTTCTGGGCCTTTCCGAAATGGTGCTATGGGCGACGTAGTTCCTCACGGTTCAAAAGTTATGAGGTTTCCAAGTTTAGACTCGTTTTAGGCCGAAAAATAAAATAAAAATAATAATAAAAAGGGGTGCAACACGAGGACTTCCCGGGAGGTCACCCATCCTAGTACTACTCTCGCCCAAGCACGCTTAACTGCGGAGTTCTGATGGGATCCGGTGCATTAGTGCTGGTATGATCGCACCCGTTAGTACATCACTCGCGTTTCCATATATCATTTGTTTCGGCCAATCCAAGTGTAAGGCCGTGGGGCCCACATGATTTTCTTACTTTTTTTTTCAGCGGAATAGTGCATCGAGGTTAATGGCGTTAAGAAAGCATCAAAAACAACCTGAAAATCCGATTGGGATCCTTTTTTACGTCCCTTAACTTTCTGCAGCCCGTTTGAGGGTCAAAACGGCTGAATTTGGGCCCGAAAAATTGCCACCCCTATTCACCGCCCTTTATGGTTTCTGGGCCTTTCCGAAATGGTGCTATGGGCGACGTAGTTCCTCACGGTTCAAAAGTTATGAGTTTCCAAGTTTAGACTCGTTTTAGGCCGAAAAATAAAATAAAAATAATAATAAAAGGGGGTGCAACACGAGGACTTCCCGGGAGGTCACCCATCCTAGTACTACTCTCGCCCAAGCACGCTTAACTGCGGAGTTCTGATGGGATCCGGTGCATTAGTGCTGGTATGATCGCACCCGTTAGTACATCACTCGCGTTTCCATATATCATTTGTTTCGGCCAATCCAAGTGTAAGGCCGTGGGGCCCACATGATTTTCTTACTGTTTTTTTCAGCGGAATAGTGCATCGAGGTTAATGGCGTTAAGAAAGCATCAAAAACAACCTGAAAATCCGATTGGGATCCTTTTTTACGTCCCTTAACTTTCTGCAGCCCGTTTGAGGGTCAAAACGGCTGAATTTGGGCCCGAAAAATTGCCACCCCTATTCACCGCCCTTTATGGTTTCTGGGCCTTTCCGAAATGGTGCTATGGGCGACGTAGTTCCTCACGGTTCAAAAGTTATGAGGTTTCCAAGTTTAGACTCGTTTTAGGCCGAAAAATAAAATAAAAATAATAATAAAAAGGGGTGCAACACGAGGACTTCCCGGGAGGTCACCCATCCTAGTACTACTCTCGCCCAAGCACGCTTAACTGCGGAGTTTTGATGGGATCCGGTGCATTAGTGCTGGTATGATCGCACCCGTTAGTACATCACTCGCGTTTCCATATATCATTTGTTTCGGCCAATCCAAGTGTAAGGCCGTGGGGCCCACATGATTTTCTACTTTTTTTTCAGCGGAATAGTGCATCGAGGTTAATGGCGTTAAGAAAGCATCAAAAACAACCTGAAAATCCGATTGGGATCCTTTTTTACGTCCCTTAACTTTCTGCAGCCCGTTTGAGGGTCAAAACGGCTGAATTTGGGCCCGAAAAATTGCCACCCCTATTCACCGCCCTTTATGGTTTCTGGGCCTTTCCGAAATGGTGCTATGGGCGACGTAGTTCCTCACGGTTCAAAAGTTATGAGGTTTCCAAGTTTAGACTCGTTTTAGGCCGAAAAATAAAATAAAAATAATAATAAAAAGGGGTGCAACACGAGGACTTCCCGGGAGGTCACCCATCCTAGTACTACTCTCGCCCAAGCACGCTTAACTGCGGAGTTCTGATGGGATCCGGTGCATTAGTGCTGGTATGATCGCACCCGTTAGTACATCACTCGCGTTTCCATATATCATTTGTTTCGGCCAATCCAAGTGTAAGGCCGGGGCCCACATGATTTTCTTACTTTTTTTTCAGCGGAATAGTGCATCGAGGTTAATGGCGTTAAGAAAGCATCAAAAACAACCTGAAAATCCGATTGGGATCCTTTTTTACGTCCCTTAACTTTCTGCAGCCCGTTTGAGGGTCAAAACGGCTGAATTTGGGCCCGAAAAATTGCCACCCCTATTCACCGCCCTTTATGGTTTCTGGGCCTTTCCGAAATGGTGCTATGGGCGACGTAGTTCCTCACGGTTCAAAAGTTATGAGGTTTCCAAGTTTAGACTCGTTTTAGGCCGAAAAATAAAATAAAAATAATAAAAAAGGGGTGCAACACGAGGACTTCCCGGGAGGTCACCCATCCTAGTACTACTCTCGCCCAAGCACGCTAACTGCGGAGTTCTGATGGGATCCGGTGCATTAGTGCTGGTATGATCGCACCCGTTAGTACATCACTCGCGTTTCCATATATCATTTGTTTCGGCCAATCCAAGTGTAAGGCCGTGGGGCCCACATGATTTTCTTACTTTTTTTCAGCGGAATAGTGCATCGAGGTTAATGGCGTTAAGAAAGCATCAAAAACAACCTGAAAATCCGATTGGGATCCTTTTTTACGTCCCTTAACTTTCTGCAGCCCGTTTGAGGGTCAAAACGGCTGAATTTGGGCCCGAAAAATTGCCACCCCTATTCACCGCCCTTTATGGTTTCTGGGCCTTTCCGAAATGGTGCTATGGGCGACGTAGTTCCTCACGGTTCAAAAGTTATGAGGTTTCCAAGTTTAGACTCGTTTTAGGCCGAAAAATAAAATAAAATAATAATAAAAAGGGGTGCAACACGAGGACTTCCCGGGAGGTCACCCATCCTAGTACTACTCTCGCCCAAGCACGCTTAACTGCGGAGTTCTGATGGGATCCGGTGCATTAGTGCTGGTATGATCGCACCCGTTAGTACATCACTCGCGTTTCCATATATCATTTGTTTCGGCCAATCCAAGTGTAAGGCCGTGGGGCCCACATGATTTTCTTACTGTTTTTTTCAGCGGAATAGTGCATCGAGGTTAATGGCGTTAAGAAAGCATCAAAAACAACCTGAAAATCCGATTGGGATCCTTTTTTACGTCCCTTAACTTTCTGCAGCCCGTTTGAGGGTCAAAACGGCTGAATTTGGGCCCGAAAAATTGCCACCCCTATTCACCGCCCTTATGGTTTCTGGGCCTTTCCGAAATGGTGCTATGGGCGACGTAGTTCCTCACGGTTCAAAAGTTATGAGGTTTCCAAGTTTAGACTCGTTTTAGGCCGAAAATAAAATAAAAATAATAATAAAAAGGGGTGCAACACGAGGACTTCCCGGGAGGTCACCCATCCTAGTACTACTCTCGCCCAAGCACGCTTAACTGCGGAGTTCTGATGGGATCCGGTGCATTAGTGCTGGTATGATCGCACCCGTTAGTACATCACTCGCGTTTCCATATATCATTTGTTTCGGCCAATCCAAGTGTAAGGCCGTGGGGCCCACATGATTTTCTTATGTTTTTTTTCAGCGGAATAGTGCATCGAGGTTAATGGCGTTAAGAAAGCATCAAAAAAACCTGAAAATCCGATTGGGATCCTTTTTTACGTCCCTTAACTTTCTGCAGCCCGTTTGAGGGTCAAAACGGCTGAATTTGGGCCCGAAAAATTGCCACCCCTATTCACCGCCCTTTATGGTTTCTGGGCCTTTCCGAAATGGTGCTATGGGCGACGTAGTTCCTCACGGTTCAAAAGTTATGAGGTTTCCAAGTTTAGACTCGTTTTAGGCCGAAAAATAAAATAAAAATAATAATAAAAAGGGGTGCAACACGAGGACTTCCCGGGAGGTCACCCATCCTAGTACTACTCTCGCCCAAGCACGCTTAACTGCGGAGTTCTGATGGGATCCGGTGCATTAGTGCTGGTATGATCGCACCCGTTAGTACATCACGCGTTTCCATATATCATTTGTTTCGGCCAATCCAAGTGTAAGGCCGTGGGGCCCACATGATTTTCTTACTGTTTTTTTCAGCGGAATAGTGCATCGAGGTTAATGGCGTTAAGAAAGCATCAAAAACAACCTGAAAATCCGATTGGGATCCTTTTTTACGTCCCTTAACTTTCTGCAGCCCGTTTGAGGGTCAAAACGGCTGAATTTGGGCCCGAAAAATTGCCACCCCTATTCACCGCCCTTTATGGTTTCTGGGCCTTTCCGAAATGGTGCTATGGGCGACGTTGTTCCTCACGGTTCAAAAGTTATGGGGTTTCCAAGTTTAGACTCGTTTTAGGCCGAAAAATAAAATAAAAATAATAATAAAAGGGGTGCAACACGAGGACTTCCCGGGAGGTCACCCATCCTAGTACTACTCTCGCCCAAGCACGCTTAACTGCGGAGTTCTGATGGGATCCGGTGCATTAGTGCTGGTATGATCGCACCCGTTAGTACATCACTCGCGTTTCCATATATCATTTGTTTCGGCCAATCCAAGTGTAAGGCCGTGGGGTCCACATGATTTTCTTACTGTTTTTTTCAGCGGAATAGTGCATCGAGGTTAATGGCGTTAAGAAAGCATCAAAAACAACCTGAAAATCCGATTGGGATCCTTTTTTACGTCCCTTAACTTTCTGCAGCCCGTTTGAGGGTCAAAACGGCTGAATTTGGGCCCGAAAAATTGCCACCCCTATTCACCGCCCTTTATGGTTTCTGGGCCTTTCCGAAATGGTGCTATGGGCGACGTAGTTCCTCACGGTTCAAAAGTTATGAGGTTTCCAAGTTTAGACTCGTTTTAGGCCGAAAAATAAAATAAAAATAATAATAAAAAGGGGTGCAACACGAGGACTTCCCGGGAGGTCACCCATCCTAGTACTACTCTCGCCCAAGCACGCTTACTGCGGAGTTCTGATGGGATCCGGTGCATTAGTGCTGGTATGATCGCACCCGTTAGTACATCACTCGCGTTTCCATATATCATTTGTTTCGGCCAATCCAAGTGTAAGGCCGTGGGGCCCACATGATTTTCTTACTTTTTTTTCAGCGGAATAGTGCATCGAGGTTAATGGCGTTAAGAAAGCATCAAAAACAACCTGAAAATCCGATTGGGATCCTTTTTTACGTCCCTTAACTTTCTGCAGCCCGTTTGAGGGTCAAAACGGCTGAATTTGGGCCCGAAAAATTGCCACCCCTATTCACCGCCCTTTATGGTTTCTGGGCCTTTCCGAAATGGTGCTATGGGCGACGTAGTTCCTCACGGTTCAAAAGTTATGAGGTTTCCAAGTTTAGACTCGTTTTAGGCCGAATAATAAAATAAAAATAATAATAAAAAGGGGTGCAACACGAGGACTTCCCGGGAGGTCACCCATCCTAGTACTACTCTCGCCCAAGCACGCTTAACTGCGGAGTTCTGATGGGATCCGGTGCATTAGTGCTGGTATGATCGCACCCGTTAGTACATCACTCGCGTTTCCATATCATTTGTTTCGGCCAATCCAAGTGTAAGGCCGTGGGGCCCACATGATTTCTTACTTTTTTTTTCAGCGGAATAGTGCATCGAGGTTAATGGCGTTAAGAAAGCATCAAAAACAACCTGAAAATCCGATTGGGATCCTTTTTTACGTCCCTTAACTTTCTGCAGCCCGTTTGAGGGTCAAAACGGCTGAATTTGGGCCCGAAAAATTGCCACCCCTATTCACCGCCCTTTATGGTTTCTGGGCCTTTCCGAAATGGTGCTATGGGCGACGTAGTTCCTCACGGTTCAAAAGTTATGAGGTTTCCAAGTTTAGACTCGTTTTAGGCCGAAAATAAAATAAAAATAATAATAAAAAGGGGTGCAACACGAGGACTTCCCGGGAGGTCACCCATCCTAGTACTACTCTCGCCCAAGCACGCTTAACTGCGGAGTTCTGATGGGATCCGGTGCATTAGTGCTGGTATGATCGCACCCGTTAGTACATCACTCGCGTTTCCATATATCATTTGTTTCGGCCAATCCAAGTGTAAGGCCGTGGGGCCCACATGATTTTCTTACTGTTTTTTTTCAGCGGAATAGTGCATCGAGGTTAATGGCGTTAAGAAAGCATCAAAAACAACCTGAAAATCCGATTGGGATCCTTTTTTACGTCCCTTAACTTTCTGCAGCCCGTTTGAGGGTCAAAACGGCTGAATTTGGGCCCGAAAAATTGCCACCCCTATTCACCGCCCTTTATGGTTTCTGGGCCTTTCCGAAATGGTGCTATGGGCGACGTAGTTCCTCACGGTTCAAAAGTTATGAGGTTTCCAAGTTTAGACTCGTTTTAGGCCGAATAATAAAATAAAAATAATAATAAAAAGGGGTGCAACACGAGGACTTCCCGGGAGGTCACCCATCCTAGTACTACTCTCGCCCAAGCACGCTTAACTGCGGAGTTCTGATGGGATCCGGTGCATTAGTGCTGGTATGATCGCACCCGTTAGTACATCACTCGCGTTTCCATATATCATTTGTTTCGGCCAATCCAAGTGTAAGGCCGTGGGGCCCACATGATTTTCTTACTGTTTTTTTCAGCGGAATAGTGCATCGAGGTTAATGGCGTTAAGAAAGCATCAAAAACAACCTGAAAATCCGATTGGGATCCTTTTTTACGTCCCTTAACTTTCTGCAGCCCGTTTGAGGGTCAAAACGGCTGAATTTGGGCCCGAAAAATTGCCACCCCTATTCACCGCCCTTTATGGTTTCTGGGCCTTTCCGAAATGGTGCTATGGGCGACGTAGTTCCTCACGGTTCAAAAGTTATGAGGTTTCCAAGTTTAGACTCGTTTTAGGCCGAAAAATAAAATAAAAATAATAATAAAAAGGGGTGCAACACGAGGACTTCCCGGGAGGTCACCCATCCTAGTACTACTCTCGCCCAAGCACGCTTACTGCGGAGTTCTGATGGGATCCGGTGCATTAGTGCTGGTATGATCGCACCCGTTAGTACATCACTCGCGTTTCCATATATCATTTGTTTCGGCCAATCCAAGTGTAAGGCCGTGGGGCCCACATGATTTTCTTACTTTTTTTTCAGCGGAATAGTGCATCGAGGTTAATGGCGTTAAGAAAGCATCAAAAACAACCTGAAAATCCGATTGGGATCCTTTTTTACGTCCCTTAACTTTCTGCAGCCCGTTTGAGGGTCAAAACGGCTGAATTTGGGCCCGAAAAATTGCCACCCCTATTCACCGCCCTTTATGGTTTCTGGGCCTTTCCGAAATGGTGCTATGGGCGACGTAGTTCCTCACGGTTCAAAAGTTATGAGGTTTCCAAGTTTAGACTCGTTTTAGGCCGAAAAATAAAATAAAATAATAATAAAAAAGGGGTGCAACACGAGGACTTCCCGGGAGGTCACCCATCCTAGTACTACTCTCGCCCAAGCACGCTTACTGCGGAGTTCTGATGGGATCCGGTGCATTAGTGCTGGTATGATCGCACCCGTTAGTACATCACTCGCGTTTCCATATATCATTTGTTTCGGCCAATCCAAGTGTAAGGCCGTGGGGCCCACATGATTTTCTTACTTTTTTTCAGCGGAATAGTGCATCGAGGTTAATGGCGTTAAGAAAGCATCAAAAACAACCTGAAAATCCGATTGGGATCCTTTTTTACGTCCCTTAACTTTCTGCAGCCCGTTTGAGGGTCAAAACGGCTGAATTTGGGCCCGAAAAATTGCCACCCCTATTCACCGCCCTTTATGGTTTCTGGGCCTTTCCGAAATGGTGCTATGGGCGACGTAGTTCCTCACGGTTCAAAAGTTATGAGGTTTCCAAGTTTAGACTCGTTTTAGGCCGAAAATAAAATAAAAATAATAATAAAAAGGGGTGCAACACGAGGACTTCCCGGGAGGTCACCCATCCTAGTACTACTCTCGCCCAAGCACGCTTACTGCGGAGTTCTGATGGGATCCGGTGCATTAGTGCTGGTATGATCGCACCCGTTAGTACATCACTCGCGTTTCCATATATCATTTGTTTCGGCCAATCCAAGTGTAAGGCCGTGGGGCCCACATGATTTTCTTACTTTTTTTTTCAGCGGAATAGTGCATCGAGGTTAATGGCGTTAAGAAAGCATCAAAAACAACCTGAAAATCCGATTGGGATCCTTTTTTACGTCCCTTAACTTTCTGCAGCCCGTTTGAGGGTCAAAACGGCTGAATTTGGGCCCGAAAAATTGCCACCCCTATTCACCGCCCTTTATGGTTTCTGGGCCTTTCCGAAATGGTGCTATGGGCGACGTAGTTCCTCACGGTTCAAAAGTTATGAGGTTCCAAGTTTAGACTCGTTTTAGGCCGAAAAATAAAATAAAAATAATAATAAAAAGGGGTGCAACACGAGGACTTCCCGGGAGGTCACCCATCCTAGTACTACTCTCGCCCAAGCACGCTTAACTGCGGAGTTCTGATGGGATCCGGTGCATTAGTGCTGGTATGATCGCACCCGTTAGTACATCACTCGCGTTTCCATATATCATTTGTTTCGGCCAATCCAAGTGTAAGGCCGTGGGGCCCACATGATTTTCTTACTGTTTTTTTCAGCGGAATAGTGCATCGAGGTTAATGGCGTTAAGAAAGCATCAAAAACAACCTGAAAATCCGATTGGGATCCTTTTTTACGTCCCTTAACTTTCTGCAGCCCGTTTGAGGGTCAAAACGGCTGAATTTGGGCCCGAAAAATTGCCACCCCTATTCACCGCCCTTTATGGTTTCTGGGCCTTTCCGAAATGGTGCTATGGGCGACGTAGTTCCTCACGGTTCAAAAGTTATGAGGTTTCCAAGTTTAGACTCGTTTTAGGCCGAAAAATAAAATAAAAATAATAATAAAAAGGGGTGCAACACGAGGACTTCCCGGGAGGTCACCCATCCTAGTACTACTCTCGCCCAAGCACGCTTAGCTGCGGAGTTCTGATGGGATCCGGTGCATTAGTGCTGGTATGATCGCACCCGTTAGTACATCACTCGCGTTTCCATATATCATTTGTTTCGGCCAATCCAAGTGTAAGGCCGTGGGGCCCACATGATTTTCTACTTTTTTTTCAGCGGAATAGTGCATCGAGGTTAATGGCGTTAAGAAAGCATCAAAAACAACCTGAAAATCCGATTGGGATCCTTTTTTACGTCCCTTAACTTTCTGCAGCCCGTTTGAGGGTCAAACGGCGGCTGAATTTGGGCCCGAAAAATTGCCACCCCTATTCACCGCCCTTTATGGTTTCTGGGCCTTTCCGAAATGGTGCTATGGGCGACGTAGTTCCTCACGGTTCAAAAGTTATGAGGTTTCCAAGTTTAGACTCGTTTTAGGCCGAAAATAAAATAAAAATAATAATAAAAAGGGGTGCAACACGAGGACTTCCCGGGAGGTCACCCATCCTAGTACTACTCTCGCCCAAGCACGCTTAACTGCGGAGTTCTGATGGGATCCGGTGCATTAGTGCTGGTATGATCGCACCCGTTAGTACATCACTCGCGTTTCCATATATCATTTGTTTCGGCCAATCCAAGTGTAAGGCCGTGGGGCCCACATGATTTTCTTACTTTTTTTTTCAGCGGAATAGTGCATCGAGGTTAATGGCGTTAAGAAAGCATCAAAAACAACCTGAAAATCCGATTGGGATCCTTTTTTACGTCCCTTAACTTTCTGCAGCCCGTTTGAGGGTCAAAACGGCTGAATTTGGGCCCGAAAAATTGCCACCCCTATTCACCGCCCTTTATGGTTTCTGGGCCTTTCCGAAATGGTGCTATGGGCGACGTAGTTCCTCACGGTTCAAAAGTTATGAGGTTTCCAAGTTTAGACTCGTTTTAGGCCGAAAAATAAAATAAAAATAATAATAAAAAGGGGTGCAACACGAGGACTTCCCGGGAGGTCACCCATCCTAGTACTACTCTCGCCCAAGCACGCTTAACTGCGGAGTTCTGATGGGATCCGGTGCATTAGTGCTGGTATGATCGCACCCGTTAGTACATCACTCGCGTTTCCATATATCATTTGTTTCGGCCAATCCAAGTGTAAGGCCGTGGGGCCCACATGATTTTCTTACTTTTTTTTCAGCGGAATAGTGCATCGAGGTTAATGGCGTTAAGAAAGCATCAAAAACAACCTGAAAATCCGATTGGGATTTTTTTACGTCCTTAACTTTCTGCAGCCCGTTTGAGGGTCAAAACGGCTGAATTTGGGCCCGAAAAATTGCCACCCCTATTCACCGCCCTTTATGGTTTCTGGGCCTTTCCGAAATGGTGCTATGGGCGACGTAGTTCCTCACGGTTCAAAAGTTATGAGGTTTCCAAGTTTAGACTCGTTTTAGGCCGAAAAATAAAATAAAAATAATAATAAAAAGGGGTGCAACACGAGGACTTCCCGGAGGTCACCCATCCTAGTACTACTCTCGCCCAAGCACGCTAACTGCGGAGTTCTGATGGGATCCGGTGCATTAGTGCTGGTATGATCGCACCCGTTAGTACATCACTCGCGTTTCCATATATCATTTGTTTCGGCCAATCCAAGTGTAAGGCCGTGGGGCCCACATGATTTTCTTACTGTTTTTTTCAGCGGAATAGTGCATCGAGGTTAATGGCGTTAAGAAAGCATCAAAAACAACCTGAAAATCCGATTGGGATCCTTTTTACGTCCCTTAACTTTCTGCAGCCCGTTTGAGGGTCAAAACGGCTGAATTTGGGCCCGAAAAATTGCCACCCCTATTCACCGCCCTTTATGATTTCTGGGCCTTTCCGAAATGGTGCTATGGGCGACGTAGTTCCTCACGGTTCAAAAGTTATGAGGTTTCCAAGTTTAGACTCGTTTTAGGCCGAATAATAAAATAAAAATAATAATAAAAAGGGGTGCAACACGAGGACTTCCCGGGAGGTCACCCATCCTAGTACTACTCTCGCCCAAGCACGCTTAACTGCGGAGTTCTGATGGGATCCGGTGCATTAGTGCTGGTATGATCGCACCCGTTAGTACATCACTCGCGTTTCCATATATCATTTGTTTCGGCCAATCCAAGTGTAAGGCCGTGGGGCCCACATGATTTTCTTACTGTTTTTTTCAGCGGAATAGTGCATCGAGGTTAATGGCGTTAAGAAAGCATCAAAAAACAACCTGAAAATCCGATTGGGATCCTTTTTTACGTCCCTTAACTTTCTGCAGCCCGTTTGAGGGTCAAACCGGCTGAATTTGGGCCCGAAAAATTGCCACCCCTATTCACCGCCCTTTATGGTTTCTGGGCCTTTCCGAAATGGTGCTATGGGCGACGTAGTTCCTCACGGTTCAAAAGTTATGAGGTTTCCAAGTTTAGACTCGTTTTAGGCCGAAAAATAAAATAAAAATAATAATAAAAAGGGGTGCAACACGAGGACTTCCCGGGAGGTCACCCATCCTAGTACTACTCTCGCCCAAGCACGCTTAACTGCGGAGTTCTGATGGGATCCGGTGCATTAGTGCTGGTATGATCGCACCCGTTAGTACATCACTCGCGTTTCCATATATCATTTGTTTCGGCCAATCCAAGTGTAAGGCCGTGGGGCCCACATGATTTTCTTACTGTTTTTTTTTCAGCGGAATAGTGCATCGAGGTTAATGGCGTTAAGAAAGCATCAAAAACAACCTGAAAATCCGATTGGGATCCTTTTTTACGTCCCTTAACTTTCTGCAGCCCGTTTGAGGGTCAAAACGGCTGAATTTGGGCCCGAAAAATTGCCACCCCTATTCACCGCCCTTTATGGTTTCTGGGCCTTTCCGAAATGGTGCTATGGGCGACGTAGTTCCTCACGGTTCAAAAGTTATGAGGTTTCCAAGTTTAGACTCGTTTTAGGCCGAAAATAAAATAAAAATAATAATAAAAAGGGGTGCAACACGAGGACTTCCCGGGAGGTCACCCATCCTAGTACTACTCTCGCCCAAGCACGCTTAACTGCGGAGTTCTGATGGGATCCGGTGCATTAGTGCTGGTATGATCGCACCCGTTAGTACATCACTCGCGTTTCCATATATCATTTGTTTCGGCCAATCCAAGTGTAAGGCCGTGGGGCCCACATGATTTTCTACTGTTTTTTTCAGCGGAATAGTGCATCGAGGTTAATGGCGTTAAGAAAGCATCAAAAACAACCTGAAAATCCGATTGGGATCCTTTTTTACGTCCCTTAACTTTCTGCAGCCCGTTTGAGGGTCAAAACGGCTGAATTTGGGCCCGAAAAATTGCCACCCTATTCACCGCCCTTTATGGTTTCTGGGCTTTCCGAAATGGTGCTATGGGCGACGTAGTTCCTCACGGTTCAAAAGTTATGAGGTTTCCAAGTTTAGACTCGTTTTAGGCCGAAAAATAAAATAAAAATAATAATAAAAAGGGGTGCAACACGAGGACTTCCCGGGAGGTCACCCATCCTAGTACTACTCTCGCCCAAGCACGCTTAACTGCGGAGTTCTGATGGGATCCGGTGCATTAGTGCTGGTATGATCGCACGTTGCGTTGATTATTATTTTTTTATTTTTTGTTTCCATTAACATTTGATTTTTTTTTTCGGCCAATCCAAGTGTAAGGCCGTGGGGCCACATGATTTTTACTGTTTTTTCAGCGGAATAGTGCATCGAGGTTAATGGCGTTAAGAAAGCATCAAAAACAACCTGAAAATCCGATTGGGATCCTTTTTTACGTCCCTTAACTTTCTGCAGCCCGTTTGAGGGTCAAAACGGCTGAATTTGGGCCCGAAAAATTGCCACCCCTATTCACCGCCCTTTATGGTTTCTGGGCCTTTCCGAAATGGTGCTATGGGCGACGTAGTTCCTCACGGTTCAAAAGTTATGAGGTTTCCAAGTTTAGACTCGTTTTAGGCCGAAAAATAAAATAAAAATAATAATAAAAAGGGGTGCAACACGAGGACTTCCCGGGAGGTCACCCATCCTAGTACTACTCTCGCCCAAGCACGCTTAACTGCGGAGTTCTGATGGGATCCGGTGCATTAGTGCTGGTATGATCGCACCCGTTAGTACATCACTCGCGTTTCCATATATCATTTGTTTCGGCCAATCCAAGTGTAAGGCCGTGGGGCCCACATGATTTTCTTACTTTTTTTTCAGCGGAATAGTGCATCGAGGTTAATGGCGTTAAGAAAGCATCAAAAACAACCTGAAAATCCGATTGGGATCCTTTTTTACGTCCCTTAACTTTCTGCAGCCCGTTTGAGGGTCAAAACGGCTGAATTTGGGCCCGAAAAATTGCCACCCCTATTCACCGCCCTTTATGGTTTCTGGGCCTTTCCGAAATGGTGCTATGGGCGACGTAGTTCCTCACGGTTCAAAAGTTATGAGTTTCCAAGTTTAGACTCGTTTTAGGCCGAAAAATAAAATAAAAATAATAATAAAAAGGGGTGCAACACGAGGACTTCCCGGGAGGTCACCCATCCTAGTACTACTCTCGCCCAAGCACGCTTAACTGCGGAGTTCTGATGGGATCCGGTGCATTAGTGCTGGTATGATCGCACCCGTTAGTACATCACTCGCGTTTCCATATATCATTTGTTTCGGCCAATCCAAGTGTAAGGCCGTGGGGCCCACATGATTTTCTACTTTTTTTTCAGCGGAATAGTGCATCGAGGTTAATGGCGTTAAGAAAGCATCAAAAACAACCTGAAAATCCGATTGGGATCCTTTTTTACGTCCCTTAACTTTCTGCAGCCCGTTTGAGGGTCAAAACGGCTGAATTTGGGCCCGAAAAATTGCCACCCCTATTCACCGCCTTTATGGTTTCTGGGCCTTTCCGAAATGGTGCTATGGGCGACGTAGTTCCTCACGGTTCAAAAGTTATGAGGTTTCCAAGTTTAGACTCGTTTTAGGCCGAAAAATAAAATAAAAATAATAATAAAAAGGGGTGCAACACGAGGACTTCCCGGGAGGTCACCCATCCTAGTACTACTCTCGCCCAAGCACGCTTAACTGCGGAGTTCTGATGGGATCCGGTGCATTAGTGCTGGTATGATCGCACCCGTTGTACATCACTCGCGTTTCCATATATCATTTGTTTCGGCCAATCCAAGTGTAAGGCCGTGGGGCCCACATGATTTTCTTACTTTTTTTTTCAGCGGAATAGTGCATCGAGGTTAATGGCGTTAAGAAAGCATCAAAAACAACCTGAAAATCCGATTGGGATCCTTTTTACGTCCCTTAACTTTCTGCAGCCCGTTTGAGGGTCAAAACGGCTGAATTTGGGCCCGAAAAATTGCCACCCCTATTCACCGCCCTTTATGGTTTCTGGGCCTTTCCGAAATGGTGCTATGGGCGACGTAGTTCCTCACGGTTCAAAAGTTATGAGGTTTCCAAGTTTAGACTCGTTTTAGGCCGAAAAATAAAATAAAAAAAAATAATAAAAAGGGGTGCAACACGAGGACTTCCCGGGAGGTCACCCATCCTAGTACTACTCTCGCCCAAGCACGCTTAACTGCGGAGTTCTGATGGGATCCGGTGCATTAGTGCTGGTATGATCGCACCCGTTAGTACATCACTCGCGTTTCCATATATCATTTGTTTCGGCCAATCCAAGTGTAAGGCCGTGGGGCCCACATGATTTTCTTACTTTTTTTTCAGCGGAATAGTGCATCGAGGTTAATGGCGTTAAGAAAGCATCAAAAACAACCTGAAAATCCGATTGGGATCCTTTTTTACGTCCCTTAACTTTCTGCAGCCCGTTTGAGGGTCAAAACGGCTGAATTTGGGCCCGAAAAATTGCCACCCCTATTCACCGCCCTTTATGGTTTCTGGGCCTTTCCGAAATGGTGCTATGGGCGACGTAGTTCCTCACGGTTCAAAAGTTATGAGGTTCCAAGTTTAGACTCGTTTTAGGCCGAAAAATAAAATAAAATAATATAAAGGGTGCAACACGAGGACTTCCCGGGAGGTCACCCATCCTAGTACTACTCTCGCCCAAGCACGCTTAACTGCGGAGTTCTGATGGGATCCGGTGCATTAGTGCTGGTATGATCGCACCCGTTAGTACATCACTCGCGTTTCCATATATCATTTGTTTCGGCCAATCCAAGTGTAAGGCCGTGGGGTCCACATGATTTTTACTGTTTTTTTTCAGCGGAATAGTGCATCGAGGTTAATGGCGTTAAGAAAGCATCAAAAACAACCTGAAAATCCGATTGGGATCCTTTTTTACGTCCCTTAACTTTCTGCAGCCCGTTTGAGGGTCAAAACGGCTGAATTTGGGCCCGAAAAATTGCCACCCCTATTCACCGCCCTTTATGGTTTCTGGGCCTTTCCGAAATGGTGCTATGGGCGACGTAGTTCCTCACGGTTCAAAAGTTATGAGGTTTCCAAGTTTAGACTCGTTTTAGGCCGAAAAATAAAATAAAAATAATAATAAAAAGGGGTGCAACACGAGGACTTCCCGGGAGGTCACCCATCCTAGTACTACTCTCGCCCAAGCACGCTTACTGCGGAGTTCTGATGGGATCCGGTGCATTAGTGCTGGTATGATCGCACCCGTTAGTACATCACTCGCGTTTCCATATATCATTTGTTTCGGCCAATCCAAGTGTAAGGCCGTGGGGCCCACATGATTTTCTTACTTTTTTTTTCAGCGGAATAGTGCATCGAGGTTAATGGCGTTAAGAAAGCATCAAAACAACCTGAAAATCCGATTGGGATCCTTTTTTACGTCCCTTATCTTTCTGCAGCCCGTTTGAGGGTCAAAACGGCTGAATTTGGGCCCGAAAAATTGCCACCCCTATTCACCGCCCTTTATGGTTTCTGGGCCTTTCCGAAATGGTGCTATGGGCGACGTAGTTCCTCACGGTTCAAAAGTTATGAGGTTTCCAAGTTTAGACTCGTTTTAGGCCGAAAATAAAATAAAATAATAATAAAAAGGGGTGCAACACGAGGACTTCCCGGGAGGTCACCCATCCTAGTACTACTCTCGCCCAAGCACGCTTACTGCGGAGTTCTGATGGGATCCGGTGCATTAGTGCTGGTATGATCGCACCCGTTAGTACATCACTCGCGTTTCCATATATCATTTGTTTCGGCCAATCCAAGTGTAAGGCCGTGGGGCCCACATGATTTTCTTTTTTTTTTCAGCGGAATAGTGCATCGAGGTTAATGGCGTTAAGAAAGCATCAAAAACAACCTGAAAATCCGATTGGGATCCTTTTTTACGTCCCTTAACTTTCTGCAGCCCGTTTGAGGGTCAAAACGGCTGAATTTGGGCCCGAAAAATTGCCACCCCTATTCACCGCCCTTTATGGTTTCTGGGCCTTTCCGAAATGGTGCTATGGGCGACGTAGTTCCTCACGGTTCAAAAGTTATGAGGTTTCCAAGTTTAGACTCGTTTTAGGCCGAAAATAAAATAAAAATAATAATAAAAAGGGGTGCAACACGAGGACTTCCGGGAGGTCACCCATCCTAGTACTACTCTCGCCCAAGCACGCTTACTGCGGAGTTCTGATGGGATCCGTGCATTAGTGCTGGTATGATCGCACCCGTTAGTACATCACTCGCGTTTCCATATATCATTTGTTTCGGCCAATCCAAGTGTAAGGCCGTGGGGCCCACATGATTTTCTTACTGTTTTTTTCAGCGGAATAGTGCATCGAGGTTAATGGCGTTAAGAAAGCATCAAAAACAACCTGAAAATCCGATTGGGATCCTTTTTTACGTCCCTTAACTTTCTGCAGCCCGTTTGAGGGTCAAAACGGCTGAATTTGGGCCCGAAAAATTGCCACCCCTATTCACCGCCCTTATGGTTTCTGGGCCTTTCCGAAATGGTGCTATGGGCGACGTAGTTCCTCACGGTTCAAAAGTTATGAGGTTTCCAAGTTTAGACTCGTTTTAGGCCGAAAAATAAAAAAAAATAATAAAAAAAGGGGTGCAACACGAGGACTTCCCGGGAGGTCACCCATCCTAGTACTACTCTCGCCCAAGCACGCTTAACTGCGGAGTTCTGATGGGATCCGGTGCATTAGTGCTGGTATGATCGCACCCGTTAGTACATCACTCGCGTTTCCATATATCATTTGTTTCGGCCAATCCAAGTGTAAGGCCGTGGGGCCCACATGATTTTCTACTGTTTTTTTCAGCGGAATAGTGCATCGAGGTTAATGGCGTTAAGAAAGCATCAAAAACAACCTGAAAATCCGATTGGGATCCTTTTTTACGTCCCTTAACTTTCTGCAGCCCGTTTGAGGGTCAAAACGGCTGAATTTGGGCCCGAAAAATTGCCACCCCTATTCACCGCCCTTTATGGTTTCTGGGCCTTTCCGAAATGGTGCTATGGGCGACGTAGTTCCTCACGGTTCAAAAGTTATGAGGTTTCCAAGTTTAGACTCGTTTTAGGCCGAAAATAAAATAAAAATAATAATAAAAAGGGGTGCAACACGAGGACTTCCCGGGAGGTCACCCATCCTAGTACTACTCTCGCCCAAGCACGCTTACTGCGGAGTTCTGATGGGATCCGGTGCATTAGTGCTGGTATGATCGCACCCGTTAGTACATCACTCGCGTTTCCATATATCATTTGTTTCGGCCAATCCAAGTGTAAGGCCGTGGGGCCCACATGATTTTCTTACTGTTTTTTTCAGCGGAATAGTGCATCGAGGTTAATGGCGTTAAGAAAGCATCAAAAACAACCTGAAAATCCGATTGGGATCCTTTTTTACGTCCCTTAACTTTCTGCAGCCCGTTTGAGGGTCAAAACGGCTGAATTTGGGCCCGAAAAATTGCCCCCCTATTCACCGCCCTTTATGGTTTCTGGGCCTTTCCGAAATGGTGCTATGGGCGACGTTCCTCACGGTTCAAAAGTTATGAGGTTTCCAAGTTTAGACTCGTTTTAGGCCGAAAAATAAAATAAAAATAATAATAAAAAGGGGTGCAACACGAGGACTTCACCCATCCTAGTACTACTCTCGCCCAAGCACGCTTAACTGCGGAGTTCTGATGGATCCGGTGCATTAGTGCTGGTATGATCGCACCCGTTAGTACATCACTCGCGTTTCCATATCATTTGTTTCGGCCAATCCAAGTGTAAGGCCGTGGGGCCCACATGATTTCTTACTGTTTTTTTCAGCGGAATAGTGCATCGAGGTTAATGGCGTTAAGAAAGCATCAAAAACAACCTGAAAATCCGATTGGGATCCTTTTTTACGTCCCTTAACTTTCTGCAGCCCGTTTGAGGGTCAAAACGGCTGAATTTGGGCCCGAAAAATTGCCACCCCTATTCACCGCCCTTTATGGTTTCTGGGCCTTTCCGAAATGGGTGCTATGGGCGACGTAGTTCCTCACGGTTCAAAAGTTATGAGGTTTCCAAGTTTAGACTCGTTTTAGGCCGAAAAATAAAATAAAAATAATAATAAAAAGGGGTGCAACACGAGGACTTACCCATCCTAGTACTACTCTCGCCCAAGCACGCTTAGCTGCGGAGTTCTGATGGGATCCGGTGCATAAGTGCTAGTATGATCGCACCCGTTAGTACATCACTCGCGTTTCCATATATCATTTGTTTCGGCCAATCCAAGTGTAAGGCCGTGGGGCCCACATGATTCTTACTTTTTTTTCAGCGGAATAGTGCATCGAGGTTAGTGGCGTTAAGAAAGCATCAAAAACAACCTGAAAATCTGATTGGGATCCTTTTTTACGTCCCTTAACTTTCTGCAGCCCGTTTGAGGGTCAAAACGGCTGAATTTGGGCCCGAAAAATTGCCACCCCTATTCACCGCCCTTTATGGTTTCTGGGCCTTTCCGAAATGGTGCTATGGGCGACGTAGTTCCTCACGGTTCAAAAGTTATGAGGTTTCCAAGTTTAGACTCGTTTTAGGCCGAAAATAAAATAAAAATAATAATAAAAAGGGGTGCAACACGAGGACTTCCCGGGAGGTCACCCATCCTAGTACTACTCTCGCCCAAGCACGCTTAACTGCGGAGTTCTGATGGGATCCGGTGCATTAGTGCTGGTATGATCGCCACCGTTAGTACATCACTCGCGTTTCCATATATCATTTGTTTCGGCCAATCCAAGTGTAAGGCCGTGGGGCCCACATGATTTTCTTACTGTTTTTTTTCAGCGGAATAGTGCATCGAGGTTAATGGCGTTAAGAAAGCATCAAAAACAACCTGAAAATCCGATTGGGATCCTTTTTTACGTCCCTTAACTTTCTGCAGCCCGTTTGAGGGTCAAAACGGCTGAATTTGGGCCCGAAAAATTGCCACCCCTATTCACCGCCCTTTATGGTTTCTGGGCCTTTCCGAAATGGTGCTATGGGCGACGTAGTTCCTCACGGTTCAAAAGTTATGAGGTTTCCAAGTTTAGACTCGTTTTAGGCCGAAAAATAAAATAAAAAATAATAATAAAAAGGGGTGCAACACGAGGACTTCCCGGGAGGTCACCCATCCTAGTACTACTCTCGCCCAAGCACGCTTAACTGCGGAGTTCTGATGGGATCCGGTGCATTAGTGCTGGTATGATCGCACCGTTAGTACATCACTCGCGTTTCCATATATCATTTGTTTCGGCCAATCCAAGTGTAAGGCCGTGGGGCCCACATGATTTTCTACTTTTTTTTCAGCGGAATAGTGCATCGAGGTTAATGGCGTTAAGAAAGCATCAAAAACAACCTGAAAATCCGATTGGGATCCTTTTTTACGTCCCTTAACTTTCTGCAGCCCGTTTGAGGGTCAAAACGGCTGAATTGGGCCCGAAAAATTGCCACCCTATTCACCGCCCTTTATGGTTTCTGGGCCTTTCCGAAATGGTGCTATGGGCGACGTAGTTCCTCACGGTTCAAAAGTTATGAGGTTTCCAAGTTTAGACTCGTTTTAGGCCGAAAATAAAATAAAAATAATAATAAAAGGGGTGCAACACGAGGACTTCCCGGGAGGTCACCCATCCTAGTACTACTCTCGCCCAAGCACGCTTAACTGCGGAGTTCTGATGGGATCCGGTGCATTAGTGCTGGTATGATCGCACCCGTTAGTACATCACTCGCGTTTCCATATATCATTTGTTTCGGCCAATCCAAGTGTAAGGCCCACATGATTTTCTTACTGTTTTTTTCAGCGGAATAGTGCATCGAGGTTAGTGGCGTTAAGAAAGCATCAAAAACAACCTGAAAATCCGATTGGGATCCTTTTTACGTCCCTTAACTTTCTGCAGCCCGTTTGAGGGTCAAAACGGCTGAATTGGGCCCGAAAAATTGCCCCTATTCACCGCCCTTTATGGTTTCTGGGCCTTTCCGAAATGGTGCTATGGGCGACGTAGTTCCTCACGGTTCAAAAGTTATGAGGTTTCCAAGTTTAGACTCGTTTTAGGCCGAAAAATAAAATAAAAAATA
>NW_026014506.1:0-38863 GCF_020379485.1 Brassica napus
TACTACAAGAAAACATCAAGGATTCTGAGGGAAAAAATCGTCGGAATTTCGTCGGAATATCGTTATTCCGACGAAATTCCGACGAAACACGTCGTCGGAAATAATTCCTCGGAATTTCTTTTTTCCTCTGAAATCCCTCGGAATTTTCCGACGGAATTCCGAGGAAATAAATTTCCGAGGAAATTCCGAGGATCCCTTGTTTGTCGGAAAAGTCCTCGGAATATACCGAGGTAGAACTTCGTCGGGATAATTCCTCGGAAGTTCATCGATCGATGCGTGTTTGGACATATATACATCGATCGATAGGAGTATACCGACGGACTTTTTCCTCGGTTTATTCCGAGGAACTGTTCCCTCGGTATATTCCGAGGGATCCGTTCCTCGGAATTTTCCGAGGGAGTTGTCCCTCGGAAAATTCCGAGGGAAATGTCCCTCGCTATATTTTTTTAAAAAAAAACGGATCGATCGATGCGTTTTTGTTCAAAAACGCATCGATCGATCTAGTGAAAAATATAATTAATTTCCTCGGAATGTAAAAAATATTAATTTTTTTGAAAAAATAAAATTTCTGAAATTTAAATTCGAAAATATGAAATTAAAAGTAAAATTGAAATCATATTAATTAATATTCAAAGTTTCACAAATAAAAATAAAACATTCCGAGATTGGGGAAAAAAAAAAACTACGGGTCTGGCACGTCCGGGAACACCTCGTTCGGGTACATCCTCTGCATCATCTCCATCATTTGCTGGTTCAGCCTCCTCTGTGCCTCATAGCCCGCCTGTTGAGCCGCCATCTGGGTCTCCAACAAAGATATTCGATCATCTTTGTCCTTCAACTGAGCCGTAAGTACTTCTGGATCAACAAAGGGCGGTGGTGCAGAAGAAGGAGGAACCGACCGGGTGCGACGACCCAAACCGAACAAACGTCCCTTCTTCTTTGGAACCGACTGAATAGAAAAAAGCCAAATTTAGAAATTTAAACCAAGAAATAAATGAATTGAACTTTAAAAAAAAAAGAACTTACGGATTCAACGATTTCGTTGATTCGAAACCGGGACAAGTTGGTCGAAGCCGTCGAAGCGTCATCCTCGGTTTGAAGCTGAGACACTTCGTCTACCACCTGAGTTTGGACCAGGTCGACCACGTCCCTCACAAGACCGTCATCAATCTGGCCGGTCTTCTTGTTGGTATACGCCCTCCTCATTAGGGCGAGATCATCGACCGGCTCGCCATCATTTTCTTCCGCCTTGAAAAAAAACATAAATTAAAGAAACATTAGAAATTAGAAGAAATGCACAATAAATTTAAATTCTGAAACTCAAATAATTGAAGAAAAAGCGGTTGAACTTACCATGCGATCTCCGAGAGTGGCAATAGATTGAGCACCCAAGTTATGCTTGTAGATGCCCTTCCCTTTACGGTCGCTCCTGCGGTTGGTGGAGTTGGTGGAAGAAGTTTCTTTCGTCTCCTCCTTATCCCAATGCGCACACAACTCCTTCCAGACCGTGTCGTTCATCGACTTTGGGACCTTTTAATTAAAAAAAAAAGAAAAAGTTTAATAAATTAAAAAATAGTTTAATAAATTAAAAAATTGTTTAATAAATTAAATCGAACCTTATTGATTTCCCACTTCTTCTTCCACTCGTGGATCTGCTTCCCATAGTTGTCCATTACTTTATGGACGAAGTGGTGATAGATAAAGAGCGTCTCATCGGAATTCCAGTTGAACTCTTGCTGAAAAAAAAAACACAATTAGTAGAAAATTTATATTAAAGATTAAAAATATAAGTAAAAAATTAGAATACTTACCGCAAACTGACGAAACCACAGAACCTGCTTGTCGGTTGGGAAGTGAGTGAAAGTCGGATGTCCACTGTCGAGGGCCGAGTACATCATACGGTTGATCCATGTGCTGATCCCGTTCCCGTTCCCGGATCGGTTGAACCTTATTAAAAGAACAAACGGTTAATAATGAATCCAAATTTAAAGAAAAAAAAATGTTTAATTACCATGTTTGACCCCGTCCATGTGGATACGGAGTGAGATACGGAAGATGGTCACGACCGGGCTGTTGAACCAACTCCGCAACCCTCATCACTCCCGGAGGACCCGGAGGAACAGGAGCGGATGCAGCAGCGGGAGCGAGAGGAGCATGAGCGGGTGCAGCAGAGGGAGATGTATGGTTGGAGCTGTGGGGCGAAGGGGAATCCTGAAAATGGCTGGAATCCCGAGACTGGCTCCCCGTACCACCACGACCACGACGCTGTCGAGGCCGGGTCTGATCATCATGAGACCTGTAAATTAAAAAAATATATTTAATAAATACAGAAATATATAAATTAATTTTTTTTATTAAAAAAAATCCCAAATAATTTAATCACAGAAAAAGATTTATATATATTAAATTTTTTTAATAAATATATAAAAATAGTTCTAATAAACAAAAAATAGTTTTAATAAATAAAAATGTTTAATAATTACAAAAAATAGTTTTAATAATATATATATATGAAAAATATTTTTAAATCCCAAATAATAGTATTTAATCACAAAAAAGTTTTATAGATATTTAAAATGTTTTGTAAAATCCAAAAAATCGAATTTATATAGAAATTTTTTTTGTAAAATCCAAAAAATCGAATTTATATAGAAAAATCTTTTTGTAAAATACAAAAATCGATTTTATATACAAAAATCGATTTTATAAATACAAAAAATAAAAAAATTATAAAAAATTCTAAATCAATTCAACAAAACAAATTATTCAACCAAATCACAATTCTAAACCTATTATACAACCAAATCACAATCCTAACCAATCACCCTAACAAAAATCTATCAAAACTACACAAAAACCTAACAAATAGAACCTAAGAGAGTGGGATAGGGTCCTTACATGATTTGTGTAAGAGAAGAGGGAGATCGCCGGAGATATCGTCGGATTTCAGGGGGAAATCGCCGGAGAGAAAGAGAGGAGTCGCGCAGAGGAAGAAGAGAGAAATGGGGAAGAAGAAGGGGCTCGTGGTTATAAAACCTAGGGTCCGACGGACATTATCCGTCGGAATTCCGTCGGAATTCTAATTTCAATTTTCGCGAAATATTTGCCCGGTAAAATGAAAATATTCCGAGGAAATTCCGACAGATAGTAAAATATCCGTCGGAATTTCCTCGGAATATTCCGAGGAAATACCGAGGAACTAGTGTTTGGGGTTTCAAAACATCAATTTTTTTTGCCGTATTTCATTTCTTATACAATTGTAATGCATACCATTGAGGATTCTTTGTATACATGAGCATAAACCATGAAATAACAAATTTCAAAACTAATTGAAAGTATTCCCTTTACCGTTCATTAAAAGGTATAAGTGTTTCTCTTATGTTGCGAGATTTCGTTCATACAATCGGAAAAGTGTTAATTATACGGTAAGGAACAAATTTTTGACTTCATAATGAACGTAAGACACTTAATAAGGGTTATATAGGTGTTATTCAAACGGCAAAACGTTGTTTTCGGTTTAAAAACCCTATTTCCTCGGAATTTCCTCGGATTATTCCGAGGGAACTCCGAGGAAACCCTCTTCTTCCTCGAAATTTCCTCGGAATATTCCGAGGAAATTCCGACGAACTAGTGTTTGGGGTTTCAAAACGTAATTTTTTTAAAAAAAACGCATCGATCGATGCGTTTTTGAACAAAAACAAATCGATCGATTACTAAGATGGCCCGGGCCGTAAGATTGTGATCGATCGATGAGAGTATCCCATCGATCTATCGACAATCTGAATTGTTCCTCGGAATTTCCTCGGAAAATCTTGTATGTTTTTTAAAAATGCATCGATCGATGCGTTATAGAACAAAAACGCATCGATCGATTACTAGGATGGACCGGGCCGTAAGATTGTGATCGATCGATGAGAGTATCCCATCGATCTATCGACAATCTGAATTGTTCCTCGGAATTTCCTCGGAAAATCTTGTATGTTTTTTTAAAAATGCATCGATCGATGCGTTATAGAACAAAAACGCATCGATCGATTACTAGGATGGACCGGGCCGTAAGATTGTGATCGATCGATGAGAGTAACCCATCGATCTATCGACAATCTGAATTGTTCCTCGGAATTTCCTCGGAAAATCTTGTATGTTTTTTTAAAAATGCATCGATCGATGCGTTATAGAACAAAAACGCATCGATCGATTACTAGGATGGACCGGGCCGTAAGATTGTGATCGATCGATGAGAGTATCCCATCGATCGATCGACAATCTGAATTGTTCCTCGGAATTTCCTCGGAAAATCTTGTATGTTTTTTTAAAAACGCATCGATCGATGCGTTATAGAACAAAAACGCATCGATCGATTACCAAGATGGCCCGGGCCGTAAGAATGTGATCGATCGATGCGTTATAGAAAAAAAACGCATCGATCGATGCGTGTTCGGAAAACAGAATTATAAGGCAAAACCCGACCTTTTTTGGATCTAAACCTTAGAACTCTCATCCCCTCCGATTTCCCCTATAATTCGCCCCCCCCCCTTTCTCTCTCTATAATCATCCGATTTGAACAATTTTGGGCTCTATTCCACTTGATTTTTCGAGCTCTACCTGATTCCTACACTCGTCTTCACCCTAAGACAGGTATACTCCGCGAATCTCCACATTCTGAAATCGTGTTCTTGAGCAATTTTTGGGTTTTGTGAATTTCTTATTTCCGTGTTGATTCCTTGATCAAATATGCATGAAACAGATGTTTAAACATGGAATAGAACACAATTGTCTGTGATCAACGAGTTTGGAACATGATTTGAGATGATTTAGGGATAGAGAATTTTTTTCAATTTCGTTTTTTTTTATCACAACTCGATTTCGCTTTTCATTTTCATGTTGCTTTGAGTTCTTAATTGATTATAACCATGTTGAGAGCAATGATTCTATTTTGTAGAGAATGAAGCGCACGAAAACATCAGCAAAGAAAAACACACAAGAAGAGGGTTCGTCACAGCTGGAGAAGCAAAGGCCAAAGAAGTGGGATAAGTCTGATACCACCCACTACAACAACATGAAGAAGGTAGCCGTTCCGGCTACACAACTAGCATGTCCTGAGACGATGACAATATTGGGAATCAAAGCAGACATTGAAGGACTGTTCCAGAACATGGGTCTAGGCCAACTATGCAACCTCAAGGAACCCACTTATCCGGAGTTGGTACGCCAGTTCATAGCATCCGCATACGTCACCCGTCCCGATGATAGCCATCAGGAAGGTTTTCTGGCATTCGTAGTGCAGAAAGTATACTATGAGGTATCTTTCACAGACCTCTGCGGACTATTTGGATTGAGTGCGGGGGAGAGGACATATGGTCTTTATTGGACTTCAGAGCTGTTGAACTTCTGGGAAACGATTGGCACAGGGGTTTATAGATCTTCTCAGGCAAAGGAGTCACTTATCCGGAGCCCAGTACTGAGATATGCGACACGCCTCATTGGCTCATTGCTATACGGGACAACCACAGCCGCATCAGTCACGCAATGGGAGTTGTGCCTCCTGTACCAAGGTGTGAGGCATTTGCTACCGGCATTTGGAAACTCTACATTCCCACCTGCTACTGCCTTCAACATGGGAGCGGTGCTGGCCGCAAACTTAGCAGGATACAAGGGGAAAGTAACCAAATCCAAGAGCAATGCATGTGGATTTGGTGCAGTGATTACTCGGATCCTTAGACATGTGGGTGTAGACTGTGAGAACCAGCAGGTAGCACTGGACAGATCGAACAACATTGCTTGGAACTACCTGGATGTCATTTCTCTAGTAAGTAAGGAGTTCATAGCTGGTCCCCACTCGAGGATCGATCGGGATGGTCCTTACGTCTACGTATTCCAGGACCGAGCGAAGAAAACACTCTACTGCCACCTGCCTCAGATCGGCCTGACTGCTCTACTTTCAGAGGCTGCAGTTGAGTTCCTACCCCCTGCTACCGCACTAGTAGACAAGCCATCCTTCTTCACGCCAAAATATCAGACCAAAGGCAAGGGCGTGGTTGATGAAGAAGGACAAGATGAGGCTGCACAAGCCATTCCAGATGATTCACAACCCCATCAGCTACTCCCATCAGACTCCAGCCAGTACAAGCTGCAAGAGCTTCCACCGAACGCCACTTCGCGCCAGCAACAACATTGGAGAGATCAGAGCATAAAGACAAACAACGACATGCTACACAAGATCTGGGCTGCCATTTCACGTATCAGGCCGTGTCGTTGCCAAAAGGATGATGTAGTTCATCGGGACAACTCTCCATCCAGCTCTGGTTCGGGTTCGAGTGGTACACACAGGGTAAGAAAGAGGTCCAAGAGACCCAACGATGCAGGAACATCTGGAGCAGGAGACGAGGAGTAGGAGCTATCACCGGCTATTTTATTTTCTTTTCTATTCTAACGTTTTATGGTCTTATTTTCTGTTAATTTTGAACTGAGTTTTTTTTTAGGTTTCTTAATTATGAGTTCGTATTTCTTTTACATGGTTTCTTTGTTTTATTTGGTTGTGTTTTGTGTAGCTTTTAATTCGTATTCAGCTTTGCCTTGCTAGATAAACCAAATAACTATTATCCGAGGAAAGAGGTTATATCAAGTGTTCCTCGGAATTTCCTCGGTATTTCTTAAAAAAAAAAAAAATAAGTTCAATGGTAGTCTGTTTCCGAGTCATCATCACCAGATGAATCTGAATCTGGATCTTGGTGAAACTCTCCAATCACTGGTTCATCCTCTACGTGAACGACGGCTTCCTCTCCAAAGTCGGTTAAATCGACTACAAGGCCAACTCCAGCTAAATCTTCTGCTGCACTACAGTTGCCGGATGTGCTTGGTTGTAGTGGGTCTTCCAGCTCAGAACTTCCCTGAACTCGGCCTCTCGGGTTGAGTCTTGTAACAGTAACCCATGGATCATCTCTGTTCCTTACCCGGGGGTACTTGATATAACAAACCTGTAACATTTAGAAAAATTATAAATTAATACACATGATGATGAATCATTCTGAATAATTAACATTTAATTACCTGATCGGCCTGGGAAGCAAGAATGAAAGGATCATAATATTGCAGCTTTCGCCTCGAATTTACTGATGTAACACCAAATGCATCTGTTCTCACACCTCGATCTGGGGTGTTGTCGTGCCAATCACAATAGAAAACAGTACAGCGCAATCCAACCATGCCCAAATACTTGATTTCCAAAATCTCATGTATGTGTCCGTAGTATACATCATCTCCTGATGCAGAACAAACGCCAGCATCATAAGTCGTACTCGAACGTCTCCTCTTCTGAGTTGTGAATGCATATCCTCGAGTACAAAATCTCGGATATGACTTCACAACAAAGTTTGGTCCAACGACCATCTCACGTATCCAATCGTCAAATGTTTCACCTCTGGCCAAACCAGCAGACACCTATTAATAGCACATATATATATATTATATCAATAAATGTGAATTAGTATAAATATGTGATAAAATATATTTTAATTTGTTTAAAGCACTCACATAAGTAAACATCCATCCAGTAAATTCTCTCTGCTTCATTTCTTCTAGTTCGTCCTCTGTGGCGTATCTATACTCGAACCGCTTTTCTGCCATGAAAATCCTGTATATGATGACAATAATGTAATTAATTAAGATTTAAATTTCAACTTGTTAAAATAAAAATTTGTAAGCTCATTTATTTACCTCTCATATTGAAGAACGTCTTCGCAGTTGGTGAGCAAATATGTTTGCAAATGACTGCGCTCCTGCTCAGTAAGTCGACGGTCCTTTGGTTTTCCGCTAAGTCGTCCAACGTCTGTGAAAATGTCTGGAACCGTAACATGATATGTTGCCCGTTCGCCTCTATCATCATGCCGAGCAGGTCTTCTGTTTTTGGTCTGAACTTCTGCTGGAAAGTAGTACTCGGCAAAGTTTGAAGTTTCTTCATTGATCATCTGTGCGACTATAGAACCTTCCACCCTACTTAAATTTTTCACCATCTTCTTCAAATGGAACATATACCGCTCATACAGATACATCCATCTATACTGCACAGGACCACCAAGTTCCAATTCTCTTGCCAGGTGAATAACAAGATGCTCCATAACATCAAAAAATGAGGGAGGAAATATCTTCTCAAGGTTGCACTGAATCACGGCTATGTTAGTCTTCAAATTTTCAATACCTTCAAGAGTCACTGATCTCGTGCATAAATCGCGGAAGAAACCACTTATCCCTGCAATTGCTTCATGAACATTTCGTGGTAATAGTTCCTTGAAGGCGAACGGAAGGAGGCGCTGCATCATTACATGGCAATCGTGGCTTTTCAAGCCAGTAAACTTTCCTTCCTTTCTGTCGATACAGTTACGCAAATTTGATGCGTAACCGTCTGGAAATTCCACATCGTTTGAAATCCAATCAAAGAACGCATCTTTTCCCGCTGCATCAAGTCGGTATATGGGAAAAGGAGCCCTACCATTCTCATCAACATGAAGTTCTGAACGAGCACATATATCGACTAAATCCAGTCTTGACTTCAAATTATCCTTTGTTTTACCTTGAACATTAAGGATCGTGTTCATGAGATTGTCAAAAAAGTTCTTCTCAATATGCATGACATCTAAATTATGCCTTAGCAGATGATCCTCCCAGTATGGCAGATCCCAGAAAATACTTTTTTTGTGCCAGTTATGTAGTTCTCCAACAGCATCTACCGGAAAACGCTCATGTCCACCGACTTCTGGCGTCCTTTCTGCACCAAAATCTCTTAGTTGTATCTTCAAATCTTTCCCACAAATTTCCGGAGGTGGACTGTCAAACACCCTCTTGTTCTTCGTAAACAAATTCCTACTCCTACGATATGGATGATCAGGTGGTAGGAATCTCCTGTGACAGTCAAACCAACACGTTTTCCTTCCGTGCTTTAGTTGGAAAGCATCAGTGTTATCTTGACAATATGGACATGATAGCCTTCCATGCGTTGTCCATCCAGACAACATACCATATGCTGGAAAATCACTTATTGTCCACATTAGTACTGCCCGCATTTGAAAGTTTTCTTTACACGAAACATCGTATGTTTCAGCACCTTGAGCCCATAGTTGTTGCAACTCATATATTAGTGGCTGAAGAAACACATCAAGTGATCTCTTAGGATGCTCTGGTCCGGGAACGAGAATCGAGAGAAACAAAAACTCTCGTCGCAAGCACAAGTTTGGGGGGAGGTTGTATGGTGTAAGAATGACGGGCCATAGAGAATACTGTCTTCCACTCTTGCCAAACGGACTGAAACCATCAGTACATAATCCAAGGTAGACATTTCTTCTCTCATACGCAAAGTCGGGATACTTTGATTGGAAATGCTTCCACGCTTTTGCATCTGAAGGATGTCTGATCTCACCATCTGTTGAGTGCTCCGCATGCCATCTCATTGGTTGCGCTGTGCGTTCAGACAGATACAACCTCTGCAACCTTTCCGTCAAAGGTAAATACCACATCCTTTTATATGGCACTGGAACTCTTCCACTCGTATCTTTATAACGAGGCTTTCCACAAAATTTGCATGTAACCCGCTGTTCATCCGCCCTCCAATAAATCATGCAGTTGTCGCTGCATACATCTATTACCTGATACGATAAACCAAGACCAGCTACGAGTTTCTGAACCTCGTAGTATGAACCAGGAGCTACATTATCCTCGGGTAGAATACCTTTTACAAAATCAGCAATCGCATCCACACAGTCTTCAGCCAAATTATAATCTGTTTTAATGCCCATCAATCTTGTAGCAGATGATAAAGCTGAATGACCATCTCTGCAACCTTCGTACAATGGTTGCTTTCCAGCATCCAACATATCATAAAATCTCCTAGCTTCTGCATTGGGTAAATCTTCCCCTCTAAAATGATCATTTACCATCTGCTCAGTACCTACACCATAATCTACATCCGTTCTAATTGGTTCTTCTAATCTAACCGCTGGCTGAGGTTCACTAGTACTACCATGTTCATAATCAGTTTCCCCATGATGATACCAAATTTTGTAACTTCGTGTAAACCCACTCAAATATAGATGAGTCCAAACATCCCACTCTTTAATAACCTTTCTATTTTTACAATTAGAGCAAGGACATCTTAACATACCTGTTTTTGCTTCCGGTTGTCGGTGAACTAACCCCATGAATTCAGTTATACCTCGTTGGTATTCTTCCGTAAGCAATCTCGTGTTCGGATCCAAATGAGGTCGATCGATCCAAGAACGAAAATAATTTGAAGAAGACATATTTTTTATGAATCAAATTCGTGTGTAAATAGAGTAAGAGGGAGGATGAAGATATGAAGTGAATGAAGAGGAAGAGGAGTGCTTGTATTTATAGTTTAAATCCTGCCGACATACCGAGGAAATTCCGACGGAATTCCGACGGACAAAACTAGTTCGTCGGAATTTCCTCGGAATTTTGTAAAATCCCCCAACGGCTCTCCAACGGCTATAATATGTCCTCGGAATTCATCGGTTTTTTCCGAGGAACACAGTTTTCCTCGGAATTTCCTCGGAATATTCCGACGGACTGTAGTTTCCTCGGAATTCCGTCGGTATATTCCGAGGAAATTCCGAGGAAATTCCGAGGAAACCCAATTTTGTGTTTCCTCGGAAATTCCTCGGTATATTCCGAGGATTTCATTTTCCGTCGGAATGTCCGTCAGAATATCGCTGTTTTCTTGTAGTGGTAGTTTGAGGGAATGATCATTCCATTTCTCTACAAGCGTCTTAAGAAGAACAAGACTAGCTTCTAGCCTTCTAGATTGTCTTTGGATATTTTGTACCAGTGGAACAGCCTGCTTCCACTGAGGTTTACTACGCAGTAGCAATGCTAACACAGAAAATATCGAGATATTAGAATACTGAGAAAGTCCTTCACCCTGCCCACTACAAAGTTAGACACTGTGTCGTCTGAAGGTAGAGAGTCAAAGAAAGCCATAAATCTCCACACGTTCGGCAATTAATCTCGGTCGAGTGAAGCTATAACATGTGGAAAATCGATAGCTTCGGGAAAAGATGCTTCCGGCTCCTTCTCTCTCATTCGCGCGTACACGATGATGGGAAATTAGAAACCCTAGGGGGATCCGTCATCTGATTACCGTCCAATCCATCGACGCCATACTGCATTCCGACCTTATGTCCAGCAAATTCTCCTCCTTCCAACTTCGGAAACGCTTAGAATCCGCCGTCAATGGCTTAGCCTGCTGCTTTGCCTAGAAAACATTTGCTAGATACAGATTTATCCAGACCCAAGAATGGAAGTGTACCAAAACCAAAATAACCAAAACTGAAACCAAACCAAGAATCGACTGGACATTCAAAATTTTAAAATACATACTATATACTTAAAAATATCAATATATTTAGTTTTTAAGTAACTAAATATCATAAAAATACTATTTACAAACTGTAATACTCAAAAATTCCAATTACACGAAATATTTAAAATCATCTTAATTAACTGACATTTTTATCTGAACAACGCGAATTGTTGTATATTTAACTTTAAAAAAATTGAATTATCTGACGTTTTTATCCATATTATCCAAAGTTACACAAAAAGTTGGAACCGAACCGGAGCCATATTAGACCCGAATCTTTTTTTAGATATTAACTGATTCCTAACTTTACTATAGAACCGATGCAAAATTCAAGTACAATATAATCTCTTTAAATTAATACTCTATAAATTAATATACACTAAAAATCTTTATAAAATAATATAATTTTATAGTCCCAAATTGAATTTTTGGTTCAATTAGTATATCGATAAATTAATATCTCTATAAATTAATAAAAAAAATTATAGTTTTGGTGTAGTCCCAACATTATTAATTTATAGAGGTTTCACTGTACAAGAAACTAACAGCTTTTTAATAAAAGTATAGTAAAATTAGTGGGTCTCAAATCCTTTAAATATTTTTGATAAATCATTTTAATTTATATAAAGTACCTTTGCACATTTTGCAATTCATATATCTGTTGCAAGAAAGAATTAAAGGATGCTTGAAAATTATTCCTCAGCTAAACTGCATGTGAAGAATATGATGATTCAGGATCATACTTAGTTGAGGAGAACCAAATCAAGGTAGGTTATAATCATGAACATTAACTTCAATAAATTGAAAACCCCATATCTCAGACAAAGCAAAATTAATACAAGATCCTAATCAGATTTGGAAGGATCGAAGATTTGACCAACAAACATAACAATTCCGGTTCTGTCTTCTCTAATCATGAAAAGAAATGGATGATCTGCCACGAAATCTATCATCTTCCGTACAATTGGTCTGCAGCCGCCAGTAGATTTCCGCAGGGCAGTAGCAGCCGCAGCTTCAGTACCTACCTCATCGATTTCAATGAAAGCTTTTTGGTACAATGACACATTTAGCTCAAAATCATCAAAAGCCTTTGAAGCTTCAAACCCAAAATTGATCTTAAATTTTGGAATTCTGAATTCGCCAACTCTATCTTTGTATCTCGGTATGTGAGAGTCCAAAAATCCATGAGTAGATGTCAATCTCTTCAAAAGATTATCCAGTCCATCTCTCTTGTCAGGTAGATAGAAGTACATTGAGAATTTGCGGTCGGCATCATCACGGCCTTGTTGATAATCGAGCCTCAGGACCTTGAAATCATCATAAGCCTTTACATATTGGTTATTATGGCTGCTCATGAAAGGCACAGAGACTGATTCTCCATTGACAAGGTGAAATGGTTTGTTTTTAGTCAAATAACTATCAAACTTCTTTTCCCAAGATCCTTTGAAGTACAATGCATTTCCATAAATCCATTCGGTTTGGCTTGTCACGGATCCTTGAGGAAGAAGGTCTTTGATGAGATTATTTGTGTGCCGTAAAGCCCATGCATTGACCTCCATACGCACTATTTCCGCCTTCAAAACAGCAAAATCATCAATCATTAACAAAAAAAGAAGTATATATATAGCTATAAAATTATCAAAAAGAAAAGGATGCCTAGAAAATCCCGAGATAAAAATTTAACAAAAAATTAAAATCATTAACCGGACCGAGATTATGTTCCAGTAATAAACGACTGAGATATGTTTCAGTGATAATCAAAACGCTAGACAATCCCAAAAATAATAAATAGTAAAAGTACCTTGGTATTGGTACTGAAGTCAACTTGAGCGAACTCAGCTTTGAAGAAATTTACTATGAGATCCTGCCACGAGGAATCAACCGAGAGTGATTGATCGATCCAGACTCCATTAAGTGCTGCGATTTTAGGTCCACCGCTCGCACTGCCGTCTGCTAGAACCACAGAACAGATCTCACCAAACACAGCGTTGAGCTCTTCGGTTGAGGAAGAGCTAAGAAAGGAGAGGATGAAGGATCTTAGTGTTTTGGCTTCTCGCCTATTAGCCGCCATGGTGAGCACCGCGTTTATTGATACCGGAGAGAAAACCAAGTTAGAGTTTTTGGCTAGGGTTGAAATTACTTTCCCCGCAAGGAACATTGCTACGTCGTTTTGCTTCTTCATCGCTTCTGCCAAATCAATCTTTGATAGGGAAGGACTTGGGGTTACTTGTGATTCACAAAGTTTTTGTTTCTTCTTTGGATTTGTCTCTTGGATAGAGAGATCTGCGACTTGTGATTTACCAACTTTTTCTTTCATCTTGATGTTATCCATCACCGTCTTTGGGGGTTTCGTTTATTTTGTGTGAGCACACATACATGCATATATATACTACTTCTATCTAGGAGTCTAGGACTAAGGTCGGCGTATAGTCGGTTTAGCTCTTTTTTCTTAAGGAAAAAAAAAATCAAAGGAATATTTTCTGCATTAAAACATATATGAATAACGTGAGAAATTTGGAAACATGTCGCGTTATCAATATATATAGAAGTTTTTTTGGTTAAAAGAAAAACTTCTATAACGTCACAAGTTAATTTAATTTTCCTTTTAATTTAATATCTAGTAAACCTTTTAATTTAACTTGCCTTTTCTTACAGAATCCCATAAATAAGAAAAGGAAATATTTATAAATATAAACATATAGATTCTTATATATAAACGAATTATGATATTATTCATTTTATTTTCTCAAAACAACACATAAAAAAAATATCTAGAAATTGTAAAGATATACATATATAGACACACACACACACACACACATATATATATATATATATAACATAACTTGACAAAACAAATTGAAAATCTAAAATAAGTTAGACATTATTTTCTGAAACTAATAATAATAATAATTTTATAATAAATATATTATTGATCAAATGATTAATACGAAAATAATTTTAAAAAACAGCTTATCTAATATCAAACTTTTCAACAAAATTAATTACATAGATAACCTTAATGAACTAAAATTATACCTAAATGTCATTAGTGATAAATGTTTTTATTTCCTTTTTAATAAAACTTTAATTAGTTTTTAATGTAAAATTACTTTTTTACAAAAGCACTTTAAAAATAAAATTAAATATTTATAAAATATAAAAACATACAGAATATTCCATATGTGAATGAATTTTATTTTTATTATATTGAAAAGTATCATTTTAATTTTTAGTTTTTTCATCAAATTATATGTTCGCTTATACTACTGCTATATAAATATCGAAGAGAAAATTTTGAATACATTATTCATAACCTCTTTTCATAAGAGGAATTCAAAATCACTTATATATGTATTGTTTTTTTTTCCTGTAATCAAACCCAATATCGTTCAACCAAAAAAAAATAAAAATAAGAATAATCCGGTCTGAGCCTATTCTAGATAGCCTTCAACCGAATGAACATTTCGCTAAACTGAACTGATTAGATCCAATAAGAAACAAACCAGACTGGAGTATGGTAAAACCGGTCCTAAGCTGGAGAACATTTAAAAGGATTGAAGATTTGACCAACAAACAAAACAGTTCCGGTTTTGTCTTCTCTAATCAGGAAAAGAAAAGGATGATCTGCCACAAAATCTATCATTTTCGGTACAATACCATTGGAGGTACAATAACCTAGTCGAGCAGAAACAGCCACAACTTCAGTACCTTCTTCGTCAATTTCGACACAAGCTTTTTGGTACAATGACATTTCGTGCTTCCAATCACCAAAAACCTTTGAAGCTTCAAACCCGAACTCAATCTTGAACTTTGGGATTCTAAAATCACCAACTATAACTCTCTCTAATGGAATGTGACGGTCCAAGAATCCATGAGTAGATGCCATTTTCTCTAAAAGATTATGCAATCCATCTTTCTTGTCGGGTAGATAGAAGTACATTGAGAATTTTCGGTTGGTATTATCGTCACCTCCTTGTCGGTATGGTAGTCCTAGGACCTTGAAACCATCGTAAGCCTCAATGTATTGTCTTTGACCGCTTGTCATGAAAGGCACACGTACATATTTGCCGTTGAGAAGGTAAAAGTCATTGTATTTCGTCAAGGACTTGTTGAACTTATGTTGCCAGACTCCTTTAAAGTACAATGCGTTTCCATAAATTTGAGTCGTTAGGCATGTAACGGATCCAAGAGGAAGAAGATTTTCGATGAGACCGTTGGTGTGATGCGAAGCCCATTTATTAACATCCATACGGATTTCTTCAGCCTAACATAATAATTAAAAAAAAAACATTATAGCAAAGATAGTTGGATAACTTGAAGATATCTACAGGCAGTGCCTGAACATTGATGGGCCCCAAGCCAAAAATTAATATGTTAATAAACACTAAAAAGATAGGAAGAAGGAATGTTCGAACCTGTGACACTACGATAATGATAAAAACATGTAACAACCACTAGACTATAGTAGAATACTTAAGAAGTTTTGGCCCCTAAAATAATTAATATCAAAAAGATCCCAAACTCATGCTTGATTTGCCTGCATCCAGTGCCTGCATCCAGGCATGGCCCTGGATATCTAATATCTAACATTATTTTGAAGGTTCTTACAATTTACTACAGATATCTCCAAAAAGTTATCGTGTAAATTATTTCTCAAAGAAAAATATCAATATAAATATGTATTATTGTAATTTTACAATAAAAAAAAACTAATCTCATAAACAAACTCATGTTCACTAAAAATCAATCTAAATTAAACTCGATTATTAAATTAGTCTAAAAACAAAGTCGTGATCATGAATCTTGAGTTGAGTTGGCTAGTTCATAAGTTATATGGTTCATTTTGACGGCCCTAATCTATAATATAATGAGGCAGTTGCCTCATTTTTGTGTCGCCATGTCAGCGGTATGTGAGTCTCACTTTAAAAAAGTGTGAAAAATGTCAAGTCTGTGGCTCGAACCCGGGTTATTGACATATAAACACCAACATTTATACCACTAAACTAAATGATACTTTATACATTGATGGCCGGAACTAATATATATTTATAATAGGAGAGTTTACTCTCTCCTTAAGTTGTACACGTATGCATTTTATAAAGACTATGGGGTCCATGATTCTTGGTTTGGTTTAGTAATTCTATTCTCGCGTTTGGTTTTTAAATTATATGGTATGATTTAAGTTTTCCCGTTCAATTAATGTTTTATTATGTTACTAAACACAGCGTTTTGTCGATTAGGGGTTTTTTAAATGTTCTTCGTCTCTTTACCTTTGCCGTCTCCGTTCAGCTTCTCTGCAAACACCAAACATTAATCTTCCCTATTGTTCAACGTATGTCTCTTGATTTACCAATTAATGTTTTCGTCATTTAATTCAGAAGCGATGTCGATCTCTCCGTTTCCTTCACGCCAAACCTATAAATTATAGATGAATCTTCAGAACCTCTGTTAGTTAATCTTCTTTATCAAGCGTTCATTGTTGCTCGACTTCCCCCGTTTTTGGAACTCGAAAAACATCAAGAAGCATGGTGAATTCATGGGAAGCACTCTACTCAGGTATTGTATCGACAAAAAATTAAGAGATTATTTACTTTCATTTTTTTTTTGCTATATGTTTCAGATTGTCTCTCATCACACTGCAGGGAATTATATGAAGTCAAAGAAGGCAAATAAGAAGTTTGAATTCAAGGTGTTCACCGAGACCGGTCTGATTACAGATGGTACACAACAAAGTAAGCGTACAAGTCTGATTTTTTTTTATGAATTAGAATTTCAAGAAGAAAACATCAAAAAGAAACATAAAAATTTTATCTGATTAATTTTCTATATTATAGGTTCAAGATAGATGACAGTGACCTTAAGAATAAAGGAGGCAAGCCTACTGTTAGAGTTTCTAACGTTGGCCACGCATTGCATGTCTGGCTCAATGGAGAATACCATGGTAAGATTGAGAAGCTACAACATTTAGATGTTATGTTTAGAGAACTGGAATAATTAATGAATTTGTTCAGGAAACGGACATGGTAGCCATGATGAGAAGAGCCCATGGTCATTGTCAGGACCCTGCTTCTGTTACTTTCTCTGTGCTAAGCCTAGCGATGCATTTCCATGGCTGGCTCTCCTTTATTATTACACTATACTATAAGTTTCCTCTCAAACAAGATAGGACGGGTTACTATGAATATGTTGGTTTCTGTCCATGAACTCTTGGTTCTGGAATGCAGTTTTCCACACTCGATAATCATCTACACATTACTTTTATCATCCTCAATCTTCTGGTGATCTGTCTCTATGAATTCTCAGGGATGTTGACATCACAAAGAGGTTGGACTACTCATCTGCAATAGCCGTTCTCGGATTCTCACTCATCGTATCCATCCTAAGAACCTTTGATGTTCGGGTGGAGGCTGCAAGAGTCATGGTATCCGCTCCATTACTAGCTTTAGTCACCACCCACGTACTGTACATTAACTTCTACAAACTTGATTATGGTATACAGAGAACTCTTTCCCCTATCTGAAACCAGTTCCATTTTTTTCTCCACATTCTCTGTGAGTTCAATGTTGTTTACAGGTTGGAACATGATTGTGTGTGTGGCCATGGGAGTCGCTCAGCTTTTCCTATGGGCAAGATGGGCTGTTTCTAGGCATCCTTCTAATTGGAAACTGTGGGTGGTTGTGATAGCTTCAGGTTTAGCTATGCTTTTAGAGATATATGACTTCCCTCCGTATGGAGGCTACTTCGATGTTCACTCTATTTGGCACCTCGCCACAGTTCCTCTAACCATTCTCTGGTGGAGCTTTATTAGAGACGATGATGAGTTCAGAACTTCCAGTCTTCTCAAGAAATCTAAGACAAAAGCGAAGTAAGTTTACTTACAGATGCAGAGGTTTCTTGAGCTTTTTCAATGTTTTTTATTTGACTTGGCCTTGCTTTTGGTCAATTGAGTCTTAAGACTTTTGTCAATCTTTTTGGAGTCTTAAGATTTTTGTTAATATTATGAGAAAATCTTGTGATCTATATATGATTGTGTTAATATAATTTGATTTTACATAAATTGTGTGAATTGTAGGGTTTAATTTAGTTAAACAAAATTAGCTTTAATGACCATTCATACAAAATCTAAAGTATTTCAATAATTTCATGACACCATATTAACCATCGCGCAAAGTCACTTAAAACAATTGCAGCAAGGAACCACAAATCGAAAGCCTTGGTCAGTTTATATACATTTATTCATGTTTGATACAATAATGTTCCATATCATTGGGTTGAATTAATAACTGGAAACCTAGAAGCTCTCCCGACGATGAAAAATAAAACGACCTAACGGTTGAGTTAGAAACAGAGAAAACTAATGTTCCAAGGCCCACCAAATTTCAAATCTAAACAATTTAAACCCAATTTATTTTCTTGAAACATAAAGCTATACCAATTTCTTTTTTTGGTCTGCGATTGATTTTTTTTTCAAAAACCACAAAACCATTTTTATTAAAAAAATATCGCAAAAACTCTATACTAAATAGTTATATAACAATTTAAATATATACATATCTTCACTTATTACTTTAATTTTACAAAAAAGACTACATTTGAGAAGTTTCACAATAAAATCCGTGTAAACTAAGAAAACTATATTATTTACTGTACATATACATTTAAAAAATTTAAACCCTTTTCCGTACACTATTTTAACCGTAACTTAACAACTACAAAAGTTCGGTTATCTTTGATCATTTTTATGCTAGAGGTCAATCAAATCTATACCAATATAAGATTAAAAAAATAACAACGAAATGAATACTATGGTCATTGTTAGATCTACCAAATGAACATGTATAACTTTCGATCCTCCATTCGTAGACAATTATAGACAACATGACAAAATTAACTTTTATCAAAAAACAAACAATACAATTACATGCACAAAACAACACAATGCATCGACAACTTACCCAGCCCCGCGCAAGCGCGGGGGCTAAACCCGTAGTTTAATTAATTAGAAAGTGATGAAAACAGAAAACATACTATTCTTGCTGCATATAGAAGTACTAGTATATTACCCTGTGCTATGCACAGATCAATTTTTGTTTGCATCTATAAATTATCTCTTTTCTCCTAAATTTCAATGTTTTTTTTATGAAACAGATTTTATTCGATTAAAATTGTTTCACTCATATTTTCTGGAGCTGGATAACACACGCATCTAAAATTAGAAATTGCTGCGTCCAAACAAAGAAATTGGAAGCATCAAAACAACTATTGTTGGGGTCAAAAACAGTTACAACGAAGTTAACGTCCAAATCCCCGAAGAAGAAAAACGTAGAAAACTTCTTCGACAAATACTTTTTCTAAATAGTTTCTTCTTTACGAAAAACCTTTGCGGAAGAAACGCGGATCATCGGACAAGAGCTCGAGAAGGATCGTTACGCAGCGACCAAACACATGCTCCGCTCGGTCGCTACGTAGCGACCGAGTTCGAGCCAAAGCTCAGTCGCTACGTAGCGACCAAACGTCCATTCCGCTCGGTCGCTACGTAGCGACCAAGCTCGAACCAAAAGTCCGGTCGCTACGTAGCGACCGACCTCTTCCGAAACGTCGATATGACATCAGTCCATGCATTCTTGTCTACCCTTCGATGCTATCTCCCGACTACCGTAGCGTACCCATCTCACGTTCCCCGCCATTTTTAAGTTATCAATCAAACTTTACCGTAAAAACAGTGGAAAGTTCATTCTTTATCGAAAGAAGCCGTAATAAACGTTTCGAGTCGAAAGACGGCCCAAAGGGACCTAAGACGTGACTCGAGGCCCAACTTACGATTTCTTAACCAACAGCCCATGAACCACATGTCGGTTTACGCTTGGTTCGCAAGGGAAGATAAATGTCAAGTTTCCGCGGATAAATACGAAATTTGGAAGATAATTACGAATATCGGAAAAAATGGAATATCTCCATTTTTATGCTATGGCGGCTTAAGGGCAGAAGAGGAAGAGCGTAAACCGACCTTGGAGACAGTATATAAGGGATCCTAGGCGAGAGGCATGGGAGGGACTTTTTCAGAGAAAACTTAGCACTTAGAGCAATTAGGCAACTTTCCGTTTTTGTTATTTCGAGCTGCGACTCAATTAGGTTTAGCCGTCATAGGGTTGCTAGAACTAGGAATCTCGCCGACAGCTCTCGAGCTCAGGCTTATACCTTGTTGTAAACGCTCATACGCAAATTCGGAATAAGACTTCTCTTTGCTCTCTTCTTACGATTTTTATACTTCTTCGTTGTCATTATTGTGTTCTGATTTGCTTGGCGTGTGGTATTAGCAGATATCCGGGACCTCTGGGAAATTAGGGTTTTCCTAGTTTCCTTATTTAAACGGAAATCGACAGTGCAAATTTCGGTGTGGCATCAGGGGAATTCCTCGGCTACCTAGTCACATTCCGTGGCATCGAGGCTAATCCAAAATAGATCAACGCACTGATCGAGATGGCTTCGCCGAAGAATAAGCGGGAAGTCCAGAGGTTGACCGGTAGAGTCGCAGCCCTTAACCGTTTTATTTCGCGATCAACAGACAAGTGCCTGCCTTTCTATGATGTCTTACGGGGAAATAAAAAATTTGAATGGTCAGAAGAATACGAAAACGCTTTCCAACAGCTGAAGCGGTATTTGGCTTCCCCCCAGTCCTTGCAAAACCAGTGGAGGGGGAACCTTTGTTCTTGCACATCGTTGTATCAGCAACAGCTGTGAGCGGCGTGCTAATGAGGGAAGAACGCGGTGAACAGAAACCTATTTTCTATATCAGCAAAACCTTGCTGGATGCCGAATCTAGATACCTGTTAATGGAAAAATTAGCATGCGCGGTCGTAACATCGGCCCGAAAACTAAGACCATATTTCCAATCCCACACGATCGTCGTCCTCATGACTTTTCCCCTACGAACGATCCTGCACAGCCCGAGTCAATCGGGCAGATTAGCCAAATGGGCGGTAGAACTGAGCGAATACGATATCGAGTACCGACCGAGAACAAGAGCAAAGTCACAAGTGCTTGCGGACTTCTTGGTCGAATTACCGACAGAGACCATAACCAACGAGGAACCAAATTCCACTTGGCTCCTTCACGTCGACGGATCCTCGTCCAAGCAGGGATCAGGCGTCGGAATTCGCCTCACATCTCCAACGAATGAGATCTTAGAGAAATCATTTAGGCTGGAATTCCACGCCTCAAACAACGAAGCCGAATACGAAGCACTCGTCGCAGGACTGCGTTTGGCTCACGGCTTGAAGATACGAAACGTCCACGCTTACTGCGATTCCCAGTTAGTGGCAAGTCAGTACAGCGGAGAGTATGAGGCCAGGGACGAACGGATGGATGCGTACCTCAAACTGGTCCGAAAACTAGCTCAAAAGTTTGACTGTTTTGCCCTCACAAGAATTCCCCGTTCCGAAAACATCCAGACAGATGCTCTCGCGGTCTTAGCATCAAGTTCTGATCCAGGACTTAAAAAGGTGATTCCGGTCGAGTTCATCGAACACCCGAGCATCGGACCACCCGAGCATCGGACCACCAATCGTCGTCAACCTCATAGAAGGTCAAGATGACGAAGAAGAAGAAGTGGCAATACAACCTTAATCAGAGCAATCTGATTACGGCTGTGATACCCCGTGGCTGTAGAAAATTCAAGACTACATTATCGACGGACGCCTGCCCACCGAGAAATGGGCAGCCCGCAAATTCCGAACACAGGCCGCGCGCTACGTAATAGTAGATGGAAAAATATACAAATGGAGATGCTCCAGACCACTTATGACGTGCCTGGAAGGGAAAGAAGCGAAAAAAGTGATGGAAGAAGTACATTTTGGGTCCTGCGGCAATCATTCCAGCGGAATATCACTGGCAGTAAAAATCAAACGTCATGGATACTACTGGCCAACGATGATCGGAGATTACGAGAAGTTCGCACGAAAATGCGAAAAATGCCAAAGGCATGCTCCAACCATCCGACAACCAGCCGAAGTCCTCTACTCCATCACATCGCCCTATCCTTTTATGCGCTGGGCCATGGACATCGTCGGTCCCCTTCATAATTCAAAGCAAAAGCGTTTCCTTTTAGTCCTCACCGATTTCTTTTCAAAATGGGTAGAGGCAGATTCGTACGCAAGTATAAAAGATGTCCAAGTCGAAAGTTTCGTATGGAAAAACATCATCTGTAGGCATGGAGTTCCTTACGAAATCGTAACCAATAACGGATCTCAGTTTATCTCCACCCGGTTCGAGGCATTCTGCGAAAAATGGAAGATACGGCTTAACAAATCAACGCCCAGATATCCGCAGTGTAACGGACAAGCTGAAACGATTAATAAAACCATTCTCGACGGACTGAAGAAACGCTTAGAGGCCAAAAAAGGCAGGTGGGCCGACGAACTCGAGGGAGTCCTCTGGTCCCACCGTACCACCCCGAGGCGAGCAACAGGAGAAACCTCTTTCGCTCTGGTGTACGGAACGGAATGCATGATTCCCGCAGAAGTAGAATTCCCCGGTGTTCGAAGAAGATTACTTCCCGAACGAGAGGAGCTCAACAACGCAATGCTCCTCGACGACCTCGATCTCATTAACGAGCGCTGAGATCGAGCGCTCATCCGAATCCAAAATTACCAACACGCAGCCGCGAAGTACTACAATTCCAACGTACGGAATCGCAGATTTAATCAGGGAGATCTAGTCCTTCGCAAAGTCTTCCAAAACACCGCTGAACGAAACGCGGGAAAACTCGGAGCAAACTGGGAAGGACCCTATAAAATCGAAAAAATCATCCGACCAGGCTCCTACGAAATACCCAACATGGAAGGCATAAAAATTCCAAGGACCTGGAACGCGATGCATCTCAAAAAATAATACCACTGACCCACTCGCAATCACCGAACTACGAGACGGCTTGATCTCCATAAGGAGTACGTAGTCAGTTTGTCAAAAGGCAAATTCAGCTGTCCCCCCTCATCAAAAAGGGGGGGAGTGGATACGTATACTCGTATACTCTCAAACTCGAAAACATCCGACCACGCCTTCGATGTTTCCGACATATCTCAACCAAGCAAATTATCTTGTATCCGCGAAACATTTTCGAATTTCGAATATAAATCAGCCGTTAGGAAGAAGCATCCATTGGCATCGCGAGACGTCGTGAGAGATGCTTCAAGGATTACTTCTTCCGAACGACGAAAACGGACACTCCGTCAAAAAATGATGAACATTTTAACACATATCTTGTGCAAAAACTCTAAACAACGGCATTTGCCGCCAAGTTCGGTGCTGATCACATCGAACTCTCGAACGCCCTAAACAGAGATAGCCATCTTACGAAGATGACTCTCGTACATCCGACACAAGGATAATAGCGCTATAAAAGAAACACGAAATTTTGGTCCAGCACTTCCGGTTGGCTTAAAAATTGTCTCCGGAGAGATGCTCGATTCGTATCTAACAAGTCATATAAGCCGAGAACCTATCGCGGACTTTAAATCGGTACGAATCAGGTTAAAATCGCGACAGATAAATCGATAGCCGGCTAGTCACCGCACAAAATCTTAAACCGAAAGTAAACTTAGGTCTTGCCTTAAACCCAGCGCACTGGTCTCTAACATCTCAAGGCATGATATCCAAAACATACGAGATCCCAAAACCATGCCTCTATGTTTATGTTCGACATCTTCAGATATCCCGCGATGTTGATACCTCGAGGAAAAACTCTCGAAACAGATCTCGAACAAAACATTTCACATCGAAAAAGGATATGAGACGACAACTCATCACCCTTCTTCCACTCCATACGTAAGCTTATGAAAAATGCAACTCGACCATCTTGTCATAAAAGCCGCAGAGCGGCGGGGATTCAAAGCCACACACGGCCAGTCCCGAAACACGAAATAAGGCCATTTAAGGCCGAAACATCGAACATAAAAAAAATCTCCCGCAAGAGATCTAACCAAAGTCATCCTCAGAATTCACGCTCCCTCTTAAACCGTCGCTTCATCTAAACCTAGAGCCGCGTCACCCCCGAGTACCGCATCCTTCCCCTCCCTTGCAGCTAGGATGAGATCGAAATCTCCATCCACGACTGCCAAATCTCCCTTGCAGCCGGACAGTCGGGCCTCTTCGGCCTCTAAGGTCGGAGGAGTCTCACTTTGGAACGACTGAACCACGGCCATCCCGCCTTCGATTGTCGCCAAGGCTAAATCCATGTTCCGAATGCACTCGAGGGAGCCCAGAAAGGCGGAGATCTTCGCCAAGCGAGCTTGGAACTCAGAACTAAGAGCGTCCTTGGCCTCTCGAATCCCGCGGCTCACTAATCCTGCATCATTCTCAATCTGACGCTGAAGACGACGAACTTCCGAAGATTTGGCCTTCCTGGCTTTCTTCTTCTTGAGCAATGAACTCACCTTCTTCCCGAGGTCCCTCTTGAGCTCCCCTATCGCGATCTCAAGTTTCGACACTTTCACGGAGTGAGAACCCTTGACAGCTGTCAGCATGGGCTCGGTTTCGGACCATCTACCCTGAAGTTCCAACAACTCCCCGGCAAGATGACTGGTCTCAGAACCGCACTCGCTGATCATCCCGTCGATCAACGACACGAACTGCGAAACGAGAAGAAATTTAGAGATCCTTTGTCTTTTAGAAAAATATACAACGATCAAGAAAGTGAGTGAGCGACAAACCTTTCCGCGAAGCCCCGACACTATGCTCGAGCCTCCTTGCTGCGAAGATTCCCTGTCACCGCCCTTGGTAAACTTCCTCTTCTGGCCCTTAGGCTGAGTAACCGGAACAACACTAGGAGCGTGCAGCGCTAGAACGATCTCCTTCCTGGCAGGAGGAGGCGGCATAGAGTCAGCGGCCCTCCCCTTATCTTCGACGAGAATCGGAGTCGTGGACGATCCAGCAGGTAAAGCCGAAGCATCCGGAACAACCGAGCCTGCGAGAGTTCCCGTATCTCGCGGAGTTACGCCCTCGGTCCCATGACCCGGAGCAACGGCCAGTGCAGAAGACGACGGTAACTCGGCGCCGGCTCGAACATTTTCTTTCTCGGCTTGGCGACGAACTAATTTCTCTCGAAAGGAGAGATGATCGGCAACGCAAGCCGGCGCTTCGACCGGAGAAGTCGGAATCGGCGCCGGAGATGTAGCCTCGCCCATCTCAACATCGGAACTCCGCTTGTCACCATGGGAAGAAGACATGTTAAAAACAAGATATTTGGAGCTAGAGAGTTTTTGAAGGTTTGAAGAAGGAAAGGTGTGAAGCAAATGAATGACAAGAGCTCACTACTTATAGAAGTATGAGATCAGAATTTTATTTTATTTTTTTATTTTTTTTAAAAAAACATTTTCTCGAGAATTCTCTTCCACTGAGTTTGAAGTAAACTTCGTTCAATACGCCTAACTTCGCCAAAATCGTTAAACCGCCCGCAAGAGTCTCGACTCTAACGAGCTGTGGGGCTAACTGTTGGGGTCAAAAACGGTTACGACGAAGTTAACGTCCAAATCCCCGAAGAAGAAAAACGTAGAAAACTTCTTCGACAAATACTTTTTCGAAATAGATTCTTCTTTACGAAAAACCTTTGCGGAAGAAACGCGAATCATCGGACAAGAGCTCGAGAAGGATCGTTACGCAGCGACCAAACACGTGCTTCTTCGACAAAGGGACCTAAGACGTGACTCGAGGCCCAACTTACGATTTCTTAACCAACAGCCCGTGAACCACATGTCGGTTTACACTTGGTTCGCAAGGGAAGATAAATGTCAAGTTTCCGTGGATAAATACGAAATTTGGAAGATAATTACGAAGATTGGAAAAAATGGAATATCTCCATTTTTATGCTATGGCGGCTTAAGGGCAGAAGAGGAAGAGCGTAAACCGACCTTGGAGCCAGTATATAAGGGATCCTAGGCGAGAGGCATGGGAGGGACTTTTTCAGAGAAAACTTAGCACTTAGAGCAATTAGGCAACTTTCCATTTTTGTTATTTCGAGCTGCGACTCAATTAGGTTTAGCCGTCTTAGGGTTGCTAGAAATAAGAATCTCGCCGACAGCTCTCGAGCTCAGGCTTATACCTTGTTGTAAACGCTCATACGCAAATTCGGAATAATACTTCTCTTTGCTCTCTTCTTACGATTTTTATACTTCTTCGTTGTCATTATTGTGTTCTGATTTGCTTGGCGTGTGGTATTACCAGATATCCGGGACCTCTGAGAAATTAGGGTTTTCCTAGTTTCCTTATTTAAACGGAAATCGACAGTGCAAATTTCGGTTCCCACAACTATTGTGATCTTTTAAAAAGAGGATATACATATTTGGAAGCATTTTTCATAAAAAGTTGAGATATATAGGAACACATAGAAATATTATATTTGATCCACTTAACTTTTATTTGTATTTCTCTACAAAAAAAATTATTTGTATTTCTCTACAAAAAAAAATACTTTAAAATATAATGTACGTAGATTTGAAATAATGAAAATAAAACAACAGAATTAAAAATATATGTCAAAAAATTCAGTTTATATTTAAAAGACTTACCAATAGTTTTGTAAAATCGTTGAATATTCTGATATATTGTGATAATAGTCTATTTGCATCAACAAAGTTGTTGATACTCTTTCTCTTGGTAGGGTGTTAGGTTTTTGTTGTCTCTCCGCATCTTATGAAAGATGCATCACATCATTTTTCCGGTACAGTGTTAGGTATTTCTGCAAACTTGCAACGGTTACAAAAACAAAGCATAGTTTTGAAGAGTAACATAAAAGAGAAACAATAAGAGAAGAACTAATGATACCACTTGTTTTTAGATTATGTACGTTCTGCTCTTTCACTCCGTTTGTTGTAAAGAGCGCTCTTTTGTTTTTTTTTTGTAGTTTGAGATTTTTGTTTTGCTTGATTATCTGTTGGCCTAAGCCGTTCTTGTTAATGCCAAGTTTGTCTTTAGTCTTCCTCTTTCTCGTTTCTGTTTTTATTCGTTCCAGAAATGTACCTTACAGAAAAATCTTGGGTGAATTGGTTCAATATCTAATAAGAAGTGCATAATTAGGTAACTACACAATATAATTATGTGTGGGGATCAGATTCAATCCAGGTGATGTTGCAATTACCAAACTAACCACATGACGTTTTGTGTTCGCGATTTAGGGTAGGCCGTATTTAGGTAGTAAGCTAAAATGGTTATACTTTTAATTGGGGGGGTTAGTAATGATTGCCCTTTTGCCCACCTCTTTTACGTGTGTCTGTTTGTGCATCACGAACCAGTAGAAACATAGGAAAACCTGACACAGCGGCTGCATGGCCAGGAAGATCAAAAGAAAAGATATTGGGTTGCATGCGAAAAGTTTTTCTTGGGGAGGGTTTCAAGAACAAGTACTCGAGGTTTGTGTATAAAAGGGAGCTCAACGATGAGATTCTTCTCACACTTGACGAAATAAATCAAGGTGATTATTCCTGACACAAAATAAATGTTCTTTTCTCTGTCGTTAGAATGTTCTTCTGACCTACAATAAATTTGTTTCCTTCTGTGTGCTTAGTCATGACGGCGTCGGGTGAAGAAACGAGCTTGGACAACTCCGTTCCGTGTAGCTGCGGTTATAATTCTCTTCTTTTAACATTTTAATACCCCTTTCTGTTGAAATAAAAACAGAGAAGAAGTGTATTTGGAGTCAAAATAAAATATGTAGTTAAGGTGAAGTATATGGACGACAACGCAATGGTATGCCCAAGAGATGTTGTTTTGTTTGCAAAACTTTTCCAGATTATGGGACGAGTGATATGTTTGTGGCGACGGTAATAGAAGAAGAACGAGATTGGTTTTGGATTCGGGGTGATAGAGGATGAGAACGAGAGTTTTAACACATTTAAAGATTTATCCAGCTAGAATATGTTGTTCTTGGACAATATATTAATTAGCTTCTATACGAAAATTGCTAGGAGAATTTTTGGGAAGTTAACGTTCTAATTTTAGGAGTGGACGGATAAAAATATTATTGGATACACTAATTATATTAATAGCCGACAATAAAATATTGTAGCCTGTTAAGCTTTTCATTAGCATGTAAAATATATTAAAGATTGTTTTAGCATTTGTTTGTATGCTCGGTTTATAGCATAATCCAGTTTTGAGATGTAAGGAGTACAATACGTATCGATACCTTATATTTAAATAAAATCCCTTCTTCGTATAATGTTGTAGTTATTGAGTAAACAAGTCTTTCGTAGATTACAACAAATAAAAATTAGCTGTGTAATTGAATAAGAGAGAAGTGCTCTAGGAAAGTATGGACAATGTTTCTTAAAAATATTATTATCTGGAGAAAACCTTCAGACTTCAGCTAAACATAATACTAGCTATCAATAATAAAAGAGAAGTGCCGGTGAAGACTTGGATTTAGGCCCCTTGGAATCAGTTAAGAGGAACAATACAAAAGCACGAGATCCAAACTCTGATGCTAACAGTCAGCTACAAATGATGAAGCTAGCTTTGACTTGTAAACCGAAAGGAGTCGAGACAAGCAATGGTTGTGAGAGGAAAAAAGAGACATCCTTTGAAGGGAGCATCATGGAGGGTAGATGCTGAAATGTGTTGATGAGAAGTGAAAAGCTGATAGCATCTCTGTGTGAAAGTTATTTTTTGCTTTTTAGTAATAAAGTGTCTATTTGCAGGGTTACATCTTCATTGGTTGGTTACTTGTTATGTTAGACCGTCAATTTGTTTTTGTGAAGGCTAAAAATTTAGTAACAATCTAACAGACCTTGAACAATAGCACTATCTATTTTATCTTTTTTCGAGATGGTTAAACGGGAGTTTAGCAATGTCTCTCGTCGTTTTGGTTTACTAAATTCACTTGTAACCGTTGGTGTAATGAAGTGTCTGATGCAGGATTGCATCTTCGTTGGTCGGTTACTCGGTGTGTTAATCTGATAGTTTGTTATTGTTAAGGGTAAACATTTTAGTAATCAAACTTGGATGATAGCAGTATGTTTAATCTTTTACCGGGACTGTTAAAAATGAGAGTTTAGCAAGGGACCTGGTCGTTTTGATTTGTTAATTCCACTTGTAACAGAGAATCAGTTCAAAAAAATAAAAAAAAACTCCACTTTCTCTTAAATATATATCAAGCCCCTAGGGGGAAATCTGAACATAAATAGACCGGAGCTCCGATGAAACGGAAATTGCTAGGTTACATGGAAAAAAGAAGAAACACACCTAATTAAACACACAAATCTAAAGCGAACTAGAGGAGATGTGGGAAAGAAGACGAAGGAGGCGGAGCCGCCACCTGCGACAGACACCGCTGCCAGCATATCATTTTATCCGGGACATCACTATAGCAGAGTGTCCGTGCCAGCTAATAGAACCTTCACCGGTGTACCTTCAAAGCTAAGCCATCTCAAAGGGGCCCCGCTGCCACATAACACCAGAGCCATAAAGAACACCCGACTCTCGAACTCTTCCGCCGTTGATTGCGAAGGGTCTCCACCTTCTCACAAGTCCGAACAGTCGTCACCGGGAGAACCGCCATCTCTATGGATAGATCCGCCGTCAAACGAGCACCTCTCAACAATCGAGACAAACTTTAGGGATCCCGATGATTGACTTGCGGAATCGGTTGTCTGCTCCACCGCCCTCAAGCAGAGCCTCCGCCTTAAACCAACGAGCCACTATAGAACAGCCAAAGCTTTCCTAATTCTGTCGCACAACGTAAACAAATCAGAAGAGGAAGAGAAGAAACACCACCAAAATAAAACCAGATGACATCTACAAGGAAAAGATGGAGGCGGCGTTACACGGCCGCTTGGATCTATTTGGATTGGACAATTAACACAAATAAGACATAGTAAATAGAGTTATGTCTGATATATATCATTTAAGTGATGAACAGTAACGTATAAAGAAGAAGAAGAGGTGTCTTGGTTCGGGGAAATTTTATGAATATAATATAATATATCAATTTGTCTGACACAGATACATTTTATTTCATGTAGAATTGGATTATCAGAAAAAGAATCTAAAGGAATATGTGGGCATCATGAAAATCGAAGAGTAGAAAGCAATAGGGGTATAATGGTCATAAATTAATCTACAATTCCTATGAAAACAAAAAAATGTGTATAGAGCTAATTATTGGATCTTTCTTGTATGTAGAGTGCAAATTCTCAAAAATCTTTATATATTTCATTTTGTAAGTATATTTCAGATTTTTCATATTTGGAAAAAGAGATAACCTGAGGCTGAGTTCTTCGAAGGGAAACCTTGCATGTGAGAGAGCGAGGCTTAATATACAGACACTGCATATAAAAGAGTAAGATCATGAGAGACTGAGTAAGAAAAAATATATGTTTGCGTGGAAGATAAAACGTTGAATATAAACACAATATTTGTGAATTTGAGTAGTAGAGAAAGTGTGTTTTGTCTTTCTTTTTGCGTGTGGATCAATAAGATGGCAAATATAAACGATGGATGAATAACTGGAATCTGGAGATTGATAATTGGTGATCGTGGAGTTGTTGGAGAGAAATGGATGAGCAAGTACTTTTTACAGTAAATTTAGGAAACAAACACATAATTTAGTTGTGGAGATCGTGCTTGCCATTTATTTTTTTCAATAATGATTTTATTGTTTTAAATATTTTTTAATTTTTAAAATATAAATCCATGTGTCAAAATCTGATTGGTAAGGTGACTTGTGCTTTAGTATATATAAAGGATTACCTTGGATCGGAAATCAACTTGAGCATACTCAGCCTTGAAGAAATTCACCAGGAGATCCTTACAAGAGCGACTAAACCCGCGTGATTTCTCAATCCAGACTCCATTAACCGTGGCAATTTTGGGGCCACCGGTCATGCTGCCGTCTGGGAGTGATCTCTAGGAATACAGCGTTGAGCTCATCGATGGAGGCAGATTTGAGGAAGGTCATGATTTCTTTTTTGACGCTGTCGGATTGGGAGGTGGCAGCCTCCATGGTGAGCACTGCGTTCACTGATGCTGGAGAAAAGACCAAGTTAGAGTTTCTTGCTAGGGTGGAGATTACTTTCCCAGCAAGGAACATAGATACGTCGTTCTGCTTCTTCATCGCTTCTACCAAATCAATCTCTGTGAGAGATGGACTTGGGATAACTTGTGATTTGCAAAGTTTTTACTTTTTCTTCTTTGGATTAATCTTGGTAAGAGAGGCATCTTCAGCTTGTGATTTGCGAACTTTTTCTCTCTTCTTTTTTAGAATCCATCATGTTGGGGTTTGTAATAGAAAAACAAAAGATGTTGATTTTGTTCTCAGATTAGTAACAAGAAGGCTCGTTGGGGCGCGGACATACGCACATCTTGTTGCCTATGTAACACATTCCTCGAAGCCAGGGACCATCTGTTTCTTCGTTGTGAATGGAGCATGGATCTTTGGAGACTCGCGCTAGGAAGACTGGGTTACACTAATGCGGGGTTCCATACATGGTTAGCCTTCTCGGAATGGCTAATGTTACGAGACAGAGTCGCACCAATGCTGCTCAAACGTTTGGTGGCTTCAGCAACTATCTACTCAATCTGGTCTGAGCGCAACAAGCGTTATCACGATAGCATCTCCACTCCGGCGGCGGTAATCTTCAAGAGACTCGACCGCTTTATAAGGGATGCTATTCTGTCCAAAAGGAATCAAAGACACAGCTGTGGACTAATGCAGCATTGGCTTCTTAGATAGTATTTATCTTCGAACCTTCTCTTATCTGCTTTGCCTTGTTTTTATCTTTTTTGCCAAGGCAAATCATAACATGATTAAACCTATTGTAATAATTTTACAAACTCTACCCATTTCAATGGAATTCACATATTTGGCAAAAAAAAAATAGTAACAACACTACCAGAAAACAGCGGTATTCTGACGGACATTCCAACGGAAAATGAAATCCTCGGAATATCCCGAGGATATTCCGAGGAAACACAAAATTTGGTTTCCTCGAAATTTCCGTGGAATATACAGATGGAATTCCGAGGAAATATCAATCCGTCGGAATATTCTTATGGAATACCGAGGAAAAATGTATTCCTCGGAAAAAACCGATGAATTCCGAGGATATATTATAGCCGTTAGAGAGCCGTTGGGGAATTTTAAAAATTCCGAGGAAATTCCGAGGAAAGAGCCGTTTCCGTCGGTATTCCGTCGGAATTTCCTCGGTCTGTCGGCAGAATTTAACTATAAATACAAGCACCCCTCTTCCTCTTCATTCACTTCATATCTTCATCATCCCTCTTACTCTCTTTACACACGAATTTGATTCATAAAAAACATGTCTTCTTCAAATTATTTTCGTTCTTGGATCGATCGACCTCATTTGGATCCGAACACGATATTGCTTACGGAAGAATACCAACGAGGTATAACCGAATTCATGGTGTTAGTTCACCGACAACCGGAAGCAAAAACAGATATGTTAAGATGTTCTTGCTCTAATTGTAAAAAATAGAAAGGTTATTAAAGAGTGGGATGTTTGGACTCATCTATATTTGAGTGGGTTTACACGAAGTTACAAAATTTGGTATCATCATGGGGAAACTGATTATGAACATGGTAGTACTAGCGAACCTCAGCCAGAAGTTAGATTAGAAGAATCAATTAGAACGGATGTAGATTATGGTGTAGGTACTGAGCAGATGGTAAATGATCATTTTAGAGGGGAAGATTTACCCAATGCACAAGCTAAGAGATTTTATGATATGTTGGATGCTGGAAAGCAACTATTGTACGAAGGTTGCAGAGATGGTCATTCAGCTTTATCATCTGCTACAAGATTGATGGGCATTAAAACAGATTATAATTTGGCTGAAGACTGTGTGGATGCGATTGCTGATTTTGTAAAAGGTATTCTACCCGAGAATAATGTAGCTTCTGGTTCATACTACGAGGTTCAGAAACTCGTAGCTGGTCTTGGTTTATCGTATCAGGTAATAGATGTATGCAGCGACAACTGCATGATTTATTGGAGGGCGGATGAACAGCGGGTTACATGCAAATTTTGTGGAAAGCCTCGTTATAAAGATACAAGTGGAAGAGTTCTAGTGCCATATAAAACCATGTGATATTTGCCTTTGACGGAAAGGTTGCAGAGGTTGTATCTGTCTGAACGCACAGCGCAACCAATGAGATGGCATGCGGAGCACTCAACAGATGGTGAGATCAGACATCCTTCAGATGTAAAAGCGTGGAAGCATTTCCAATCAAAGTATCCCGACTTTGCGTATGAGAGAAGAAATGTCTACCTTGGTGCATGTACTGATGGTTTCAGCCCGTTTGGCAAGAGTGGAAGACAGTATTCTCTATGGCCAGTCATTCTTACACCATACAACCTACCCCCAAACTTGTGCTTGCGACGAGAGTTTTTGTTTCTCTCGATTCTCGTTCCCGGACCAGAGCATCCTAAGAGATCACTTGATGTGTTTCTTCAGCCACTAATATATGAGTTGCAACAACTATGGGCTCAAGGTGCTGAAACATACGATGTTTCGTGTAAAGAAAACTTTCAAATGCGGGCAGTACTAATGTGGACAATAAGTGATTTTCCAGCATATGGTATGTTATCTGGATGGACAACGCATGGAAGGCTATCATGTCCATATTGTTAAGATAACATTGATGCTTTCCAACTAAAACACGGAAGGAAAACGTGTTGGTTTGACTGTCACAGGAGATTCCTACCACCTGATCATCCATATCGTAGGAATAGGAATTTGTTTACGGAGAACAAGAGGGTGTTTGACAGTCCACCTCCGGAAATTTGTGGGAAAGATTTGAAGACACAACTAAGAGATTTTGGTGCAGAAAGGACGCCAGACGTCGGTGGACATGAGCGTTTTCCGGTAGATACTGTTGGAGACCTATATAACTGGCACAAAAAAAAGTATTTTCTGGGATCTGCCATACTGGGAGGATCATCTGCTAAGGCATAATTTAGATGTCATGCATATTGAGAAGAACTTTTTTGAAAATCTCATGAGCACGATCCTTAATGTTCAAGGTAAAACAAAGGATAATTTGAAGTCAAGACTGGATTTAGTCGATATATGTGCTCGTTCAGAACTTCATGTTGATGAGAATGGTAGGGCTCCTTTTCCCATATACCGACTTGATGCAGAGGGAAAAGATGCGTTCTTTGATTGGATTTCAAACGATGTGGAATTTCCAGACGGTTACGCATCTAATTTGCGTAACTGTATCGACAGAAAGGAAGGAAAGTTTCTTGGCTTGAAAAGCCACGATTGCCATGTAATGATGCAGCGCCTCCTTCCGTTTGCCTTCAAGAAACTATTACCACGAAATGTTCATGAAGCAATTGCAGGGATAAGTGGTTTCTTCCGCGATTTATGCACGAGATCAGTGACTCTTGAAGGTATTGAAAATTTGAAGACTAACATAGCCGTGATTCAGTGCAACCTTGAGAAGATATTTCCTCCCTCATTTTTTGATGTTATGGAGCATCTTGTTATTCACCTGGCAAGAGAATTGGAACTTGGCAACTTAAGTGCAGCAGAAGATTTAGCTGGAGTTGGCCTTGTAGTCGATTTAACCGACTTCGGAGAGGAAGCTGTCGTTCACGTAGAGGATGAACCAGTGATTGGAGAGTTTCACCAAGATCCAGATTCAGATTCATCTGGTGATGATGACTCAGAAACAAACTAGCATCGACCTTTTTTTTTTAATAGAAATACCGAGGAAATTCCGAGGGAAGATAGGTTTTCCTCAGAATTTCTTCGGAATAGACCTTGTCGATTTAGGGATTTGAGTATAGAGTCTTTTCCTCGGAATTTCCTCAGAATATTCCGACGGAATTCCGAGGAAGATAAGGGTTTCCTCGGAATTTCCTCGGAATATTCCGAGGAAATTCTGAGGAATTAGGGTTTTAACCGAAAACAACGTTTTGCGGTTTGAATAACACTTATATAACCCTTATTAAGTGTCTTAGACTGATTATGAAGTCAAAAATTTGTTCCTTACCCTATAATAAACACTTTTCCGATTGTATGAACGAAATCCCCACAAAATAAGAGAAACACTTATACACTTTAATGAACGGTAAAGGGAATACTTACAATTCGTTTTGAAATTTTATTATTTCATAGTTTATGATCATCTATACAAAGATTCCTCAATGGTATGCATTGCATTTGTATAAGAAATGATATAGGGCAAAAAAATTTGATGTTTTGAAACCCCAAACATGTGTTCCTCGGAATTTCCTCAAAATATTCCGAGGAAATTCCGAGGAACAATATAAACCAACAGAAATACATGCATAGGATATTCTTTTTCCTCGAATTAATGAAATGTCCGAGGAAATTCCTACGGATATTTAAGTGTCTGTCGGAATTTCCTCGGAATTTTTTCATTTAACCGGGCAAACCAACCGCAAAATATTTCGCGAAAATTGAAATTGAAAAACCGAGGAAATTCCGACGGAAACTATCCGTCGGACCCTAGGTTTTATAACGCCGAGACACTTCTTCTTCCCCATTTCTCTCTTCTTCCTCTCCGGCTCCTCTCCCTCCTCTCCGGCGATCTCCCCCTTCTCTCTCTTCTTCCTCTCCGGCGAATCCTCTCTAAACCTACACAAATCATGTAAGGACCCTATTCCACTCTCTTAGGTTCTATTTGTTAGGTTTTTGTGTAGATTTGATAGATTTTTGTTATGGTGATTGGTTAGGATTGTGATTTGGTTGTATAATAGGTTTAGAATTGTGATTTGGTTGAATAATTTGTTTTGTTGAATTGATTTAGAATTTTTTTATAAATTTTTTATTATTTTTGTATTTATAAAATTAATTTTTGTATATAAATTCGATTTTGTGTATAAATAAATTCGATTTTTGTATTTTACAAAACGATTTTTGTGTACAATTTCGATTTTTTGGATTTTACAAAACATTTTTTGTATATAATTCGATTTTTTTGGATTTTACAAAACATTTTTAATATCTATAAAACTTTTTTTTGTGATTAAAAACTATTATTTGGGATTTAAAAAAAAAATATATAATATAATATAAATTTCTATATTTATTAAACATTTTTAAAATTATTAAAACTATTTTTTGTAATTATTAAACTATTTTTTATTTATTAAAACTATTTTTTGTTTATTAGAACTATTTTTATATATTTATTAAACATTTTTATATCTATAAAACTTTTTTTGTGATTAAAAACTATTATTTGGTATTTTTTTTTTAAAAATAAAATTATATATTTCAATATTTATTAAATATTTTTTTTTAATTTACAGGTCTAATGATGATCAGACCCGGCCTCGACAGCGTCGTGGTCGTGGTGGTACGGGGAGCCTGTCTCGGGATTCTAGCCATTTTCAGGATTCCCCTTCGCCCCACAGCTCCTACCATACATCTCCCTCTGCTGCACCCGCTCCTGCTCCTCTCGCTCCCGCTGCTGCACCCGCTCCTGCTCCTCCGGGTCCTCCGGGAGTGATGAGTGTTGCGGAGTTGGTTCGACAGCCCGGTCGTGACCATCTTTCATATCTCACTCCGTATCCACATGGACGGGGTCAAACATGGTAATTAAACATATTTTTTTCATTAAAATTTGATTCATTATTAAGCGTTTGTTCTTTTTATTAGGTTCAACCGATCCGGAAGGGATCAGCGCATGGATCAACCGTATGATGTGTACTCGGCCCTCGACAAGGGACATCCGACTTTCACTCACTTCCCTACCGACAAGCAGCATCTGTGGTTTCGTCAGTTTGCGGTAAGTATTCTAATTTTTTACTTATATTTTTAATCTTTAATATATATTTTCTACTAATTGTGTTTTTTTTTAGCAAGAATTCAACTGGAATTCCGATGAGACGCTCTTTATCTATCACACACTTCGTCCATAAAGTTATGGACAACTATGGGAAGTAGATCCACGAGTGGAAGAAGAAGTGGGAAATCAACAAGGTTGTTTTTAATTTTATTAAACAATTTTTTTTATTTATTAAACTATTTTCTTTTTTTTTATTATAAAAAGGTCCCAAAGTCGATAAACAACACGGTCTGGACGGAGTTGTGTGCGCATTGGGATAAGGAAGAGACGAAAGAAACTTCTTCCACCAACCGCAGGAGCGACCGTAAAGGGAAGGGCGTCTTCAAGCATAACTTGGGTGCTCAATCTATTGCCTCTCTGGGGGATCGCGTTCAGCTGCTTTTTCTTCAATTATTTAAGTTTTGAAATTTTATTTTTTTTCCATTTCTTCTAATTTCTAATGTTTATTTAATTTATGTTTTTTCAAGGCGGAAGAAAATGATGGCGAGCCGGTTGATGATCTCGCCCTAATGAAGAGGGCGTATACCAACAAGAAGACCGGCTAGATTGATAACGGTCTTGTGAGGGAAGTGGTCACCCTGGTCCAAACTCAGGTGCAAGACGAAGTGTCTCAGCTTCAAATCGAGGATGACGCTTCGACGGCTTCGACCAACTTGTCCCGGTTTCGAATCAACGAAATCGTTGAATCCGTAAGTTCTTTTTTTTTTAAGTTCAATTCATTTATTTCTTGATTTAAATTTGGCTATTTTTTATTTCAGTCGGTTCCAAAGAAGAAGGGACGTTTGGTCGGTTTGGGTCGTCGCACACCCGTCGGTTCCTCCTTCTTCTGCACCACCGCCCTTGTTGATCCAGAAGTACTTACGGCTCAGTTGAAGGACAAGGATGATCGCATATCTTTGTTGGAGACCCAGATGGCGGCTCATCAGGCGGGCTATGAGGCACAGAGGAGGCAGAACCAGCAAATGATGGAGATGATGCAGAGAATGTACCCGAACGAGGTGTTCCCGAACGTGCAAGACCCGTAGTTTTTTTTTTTCAAAAACTCGGAATGTTTTTATTTTTATTTGTACAACTTTGAATATTATCTAATATGTTTTCAATTTTAATTTTAAGTTTATATTTTCGAATTTAAATTTCAAAAAATTATTTTTTAAAAAAAAATTAATTTTTTTGAAATTCCGAGGAAATGAACCCTCAGAAATTTCCGAGGAACATTTCCTCGGAATATACTGAGGGACTTCTTCCTCGGAATATACCGAGGGACTCATTCCTCAAAATTTTCCGAGGAACTCATTCCTCGGAATTTTCTGAGGGACTTCTTCCTCGGAATATACCGAAGGACTCATTCCTCGGAATTTTTCCGTCAGAACTTCCGAGGATTGGACCATCGGGAAAGTCCATGAAATATTCCAAGGAGTTCCTCCCTCGTATATTCCGAGGAGCTTTCCGACGAACTGGTGGTCCTCGGAGTTTCCTCGGAAATTTTTTCCTCGAATTCCGTCGGAAATTCCGAGGGATTTCCGAGGAAAAATGAATTTCCGAGGAGTTATTTCCGAGGACTTGTTTCGTCGGTATGTCGTCGGAATAACGTTATTCCGACGACATACCGACGATTTTTTCCCTCGGTAAAATGTTTTCTTTCAATCTCCAACAATGTT
>NW_026014507.1:0-14745 GCF_020379485.1 Brassica napus
TTGTCGCTAAGGGCCGCAAGGGACCGATAGATTGGTGGGAGGTTTGGGTATGTACCATTGAAGGGCGGACGGACCGGTCAATGTTGACCCCAACCCAAATCCTTGCACATGGTAGCTTCCTTGCTTCTCAGGGATAGCCACGGCTAGCATGCGTTGCTTGTACTGGGCAACGTGGTTGTCGGGATCTCTGGTACCTTCGTACATCTTGATACTCGGGAAAGAGAACTTGCGTGGCATCTATACCGAAGCAATCTCTTCTACGAAAGGTGTATCGGAGTAGGATCTAGGATCGCTTCTCCGGATAGGGGGAGCTACTCCTGGAAGTCTCTCTACCATAGATTGGATGGTGCCGAACCTTTCGGAAACAACCTTCTCAAGGTAGGCAGCTAGGGCCGGATCTGAGATCTCGGGATCGTCGGGTGAATATTCTTCATCCTCCGTATCGGAACCGCTATCTTCTTGCCTCCGGGTCGCGTCTCGAGCAGTCTCTCGGCTATCGGGTCCGTCACTCGCGGTAGCGGGTTGTCGAGACATTCCATCGTCGTTGCGAGGAGTGCTGAGCGAAGCCATAGGTCGGCCCTTGGTTTGGAACCGCTTCCGCTTCTTACAGACTGCTCCAAGGGTTTGATTTTCTCGTCAGAGGACAAGGTTCTCTGCTTCCATGGCGTCTAGCTTCTCGGCGCTCTGCTGCAACTGCTTGGAGTGTTCTCCAAGTTGGTCTTTTAGGGTTTGAACTTCTTGGAGAAGCGTGACCTCCAGGCATGGTTTCTTGAACTTTATGGAGGTCGGTGATCTGACTCTGAAGAGCTTCGAGTCGGTTGAGGAGCTCGATCTCCCTCGGGGTGGCCTCAACTTTGTTAGTATCGTCTTCCGGTGTCATCGTCACGTAGTTGGATTACTCCCCTCCTTCTAGCGCCAAACTGTTATGGTATTTTTGTGTAGGGTCGTTTTAGTACTACGGAACACTAGAAGACTTGAATAAAAAGAATGAGAAATCGAGGCAGAAGAGATGTTCTTATTGAGTTTGTGTTCGGGATTACAACGTTGGTGTATAAACATAGTTCTATCGCCTAAACTCTAATCTCTTAGCCTCTGAAAGTCTATCCCTTGTTCTAGGGTTTGGGCTCCCCTTTTATAGTCGTAGATGTCGGTGTAGAGTAGGGCGAACTCTTCCATTATCGTAGAAATAGAAGTTTCCCCTTAGATGAAAAACTTCCATTTTGCTTCAAGGGTCGGTTTGACCAAGGGGATCAGATCTATAACAGGGGTCGGTCCCTGGTTTCTTCTTGAGCGAGGGTCCGGAAGTCAAGGTCCTATCTGAAAGCTGGAGAAAACTTATACTTGGATATTTTTCCCAACAACTATAGCGGGTCTCCGCGTCTAGTAGTGACTTGCTCACGTAGTAAATAGGATACTGTTTCCTTCCTTCCTCCCTTACAAGGATCGCGCTGACCGCGTGCTCTGATACTGCTAGATAGAGCAGTAAGACTTCTCCTTCCAAGGGCTTTGAGAGGAGAGGTGGAGTAGTGAGGTAGGCCTTGAGATCGGATAGGGCCGACTCGCACTTATCAGTCCACTGGAAGTCCTTGGGGTTCTTCAAAGTCTCGAAGAAGGCATGCGACTTGTCAGATAGCCTGGAGATAAACCTACTCAGGGCGGCCATCCTTCCTGTCAATCTTTGAACCTCCTTGACGTTGCGAGGAGAAGGTATCGCCTGGATGGCTCTTACCTGCTCTGGGTTGGCTTCGATGCCCCTTTGGGTGACTATTTACTCCAGGAACTTCCCAAAGCTTACCCCGAATGAAAATTTTGAGGGGTTGAGCTTCATGTTGTACCTTCTGAGGGTAGTGAACGCCTGTTGAAGGTGCGAGATATGGTCCTCGGCATCCAGGGATTTTACCAACATATCGTCGATATAAACCTCCATGGTCTGCCCTATCTGGTCGGCGAACATCATGTTGACGATCCTTTGATAGGTGGAACCGGCATTCTTCAGTCCGAAGGGCATGACCTTGTAGCAGTAGATGCCCCGGGAGGTCATGAACGAGGTCTTCTCTTGATCGTCTGGATGCATTAGGATTTGATTGTATCCGGAGAATGCATCCATGAAGCTCATCAATTGATGTCCAGCAGTTGCGTCGACCAGCTTGTCGATGTGAGGCAAAGGGAACGGATCCTTAGGACAGGACTTATTAAGGTATGTGAAGTCGATGCAAACTCTCCACTTCCCATTCTTCTTCCTTACGACCACCACATTAGCTAGCCAGTCCGGGTATTGCACTTCCCGTATGAACCCGGCGTCAAGTAGGTTCCTGACCTCTTCATTGATGATTTCATCCCTTTCAGGGGCGAACTTCCTCCTCTTTTGTCTGACAGGGGGATGCATTGGATCCACTTGGAGCTGGTGCATGATAACATCGGGATCAATTCCATGCATGTCTTCATGGGACCAAGCGAAGCAATCGGAGTTAGACCTCAGGAAGTCGAATAGTCTTTGTCTTAGCCCCTTCGGGAGCTTGGAGCCTATCTTCAGGTTTCGTTCCGAGTTCCCTTCTACTAATGGAACCTCATCCATCTCCTCAACCTCCGGCTCTTTGGTATGTGGGGCCGGAGGCTTCTTCTTTAATTGCTATAAGACCTGAGTCTTCCCCTTTAGGGTAGTCTGATAGCAGGACCTGGAATTCTCCTGGTCTCCCTTGATAGTCTTTATGCCCCAGGGAGTGGGAAACTTGACCAGTTGATGGAGGGTTGAAGGTACGACCCCCATGTCGTGGATCCAGGGTGTTCCTAGTATCACGTTATAGGATGAAAGGCAGTCGACGACTAAGAACTTCGTGGCCTGATTTATTCCCTCGGCATAGACTAGGAGAAGGACCTCTCCTAGAGTCTGCTTTACCTCTCCGCTAAAGCCCACAAGTGGAGTCGCCTTTCTTGTTAGGGCCTTAGGCTCTAGCCCTAGATCGGTGTAAGCCGAATGGAAGATAATATTACTGGAACTCCCGCTGTCCACTAGTATTCGCTTGACCAAGCAGTTTGCTATGACAAGCGAGATGACAAGGGCGACATGATGAGGAGCTAGGACCCTCTCCTGCTACTTTGCATTGAAGCTGATCTCGTCTGTCCCTAAGATTAGGCGCTTAGGATCCTCGGCCTCTTGGCCATTCCTGGCGTTGCGAGTACTCTTCTTGGCCGCGGCGCTGCTGATGCCGCTCACTTCCGATCCACCAGAGATAACATGGATTACTCGGTCTTGTTGTGGTGGCAATGTGGGAGCTGCTTCAGTGGGAAGGCCGGGACCCTCCTTGTTCAAGAGGTTTTTGGCTTTGTCCGAGAGGAATTCTCTCAGATGGCCTTTCTTAAGAAGCTCGGCGACTTCTATCTTCAGGGCTATGCAATCCTCCGTGGTGTGACCATGATCGTTATGGAATTCGCACCACCATTTGGGGTTCCGGTTAGCAGGCCTTCATCTTCGAGGGCCATTTTACCTGTGGACCCATTTGTCGTAGGACGCCGATCAGTTCTGGCTTCGTTATCGCAAGATGAGAGATATCGGGCCAATTAAACACCATCATCCCTTCGGATCTAGGCAAAGGACGGTTCTGGTACCTGCCCCTGCCTGGATTGCTAGTCTCCTTAGCGGACTTAGGGTGGAAGGCCTCGTCGCTATCGTTCCTTACTGGTTTTGAGGGTTTCTGATCATGCTTCGAGGAAGCCTTTGCCCTACTTGCGACGTCTTCCTCCCATCTTACTTGATCCCAAGCGCGGGACAACACGTCTTCCATGGTCCTGCACTTATACTTAGTCAGCTCCTTGTAGAGATCTCCTTCTGGAAGTAGACCCCTCTTAAAGGCCGAGATAGCCGTATCAGTGTTGCACTCAGGGATAACCACCTTCTCTTGGTTGAAGCGTGCTATGTAGGAACACAAGGGTTCATTCCTATGCTGGAGGACTTGGTATAGATCGTCTGATCTCTTCTCTAGATGGCAGCTGCTGGCGAATTGCTCCACGAACTTGTCACTAAGGGCCGCAAAGGACCTGATGGACTTCGTGGGGAGGTTAATGTACCATTGAAGAGCAGGACCGGTCAATGTTGACCCAAATCCTTTGCACATGGTAGCTTCCCTTGCTTCTCTAGGGATGGCCACAGCTAGCATGCGTTGCTTGTACTGGGCAACGTGGTTGTCGGGATCTCCAGTACCTTCATACATCTAAATACTCGGGAAAGAGAACTTGCATGGCATCTCTACCGAGGCAATCTCTTCTACGAAAGGTGTATCGGAGTAAGATCTTGGATCGCTTCTCCGGATAGGGGGAGCTACCCCTGGCAGTCTTTCTACCATAGATTGGATGGTGCCGAATCTTTCGGAGACCACCTTCTCGAGGTAAGCGGCTAGAGTCGGATCTGAGATCTTGGGATCGTCGGGTGAGTATTCTTCATCTTCTGTATCGAAATCGCTATCTTCTTGCACCCGGGTCGCGTCTCGAGCAGTCTCTCGACTATCGGGTCCGTCACCCGCGGCGGCAGGTTGGCGAGACGTTCCTCCATCGTTGCGAGGAGTGATGAGCGAAGCCATAGGTCGAACCTTAGCTCGGAACCGCTTCCATTTTTTGCCGGTTGCTCCAAGCGTTTGATTTTCTTGTGGGAGGACAAGATTCTCCGCTTCCATGGCGTCTAGCTTCTCGGCGCTCTGCTGCAACTGCTTGGAGTGTTCTCCAAGTTGGTCTTTTAGGGTTTGAACTTCTTGGAGAAGCTCGTGACCTCCAGGCATGGTTTCCTGAACTTTATGGAGGTCGGTGATCTGACTCTGAAGAGCTTCGAGTCGGTTAAGGAGCTCGACCTCCCTCGGGGTCGCCTCGACTTGATTAGTATCGTCTTCTGGTGTCATCGTCACGTATTTGGATTACTCCCCTCCTTCTAGTGCCAAACTGTTATGGTATTTTGTGTAGGGTCGTTTTAGTACTACAGAACACTAGAAGATTTGATGTGTAAGAATAAGAAATAGAGGCAGAAGAGATGTTTATTGAGTATATCGTATGGGACTACAACGTTTGGTGTATGAACCCTAGTTCTAGTCGCCTAAACTCTAATCTCTTAGCCTCTAAAAGTCGATCTCTTGTTCTAGGGTTTGGGCTCCCTTTTTATAGTTGTAGATATCGGTGTAGAGTAGGGCAAACTCTTCCATATTCGTAAAAATGGAAGTTTCCCCTTAGGCGGAAAACTTTTATTTTGCTTCAAGGGTCGGTCTGACCATGGGGCAGACCTATAGCAGGGGTCGGTCCCTGGTTTCTTCTTAAGCAAGGGTCCGGAAGTCGAGGGCCCATCCGGAAGCTGGAGAAAACTTGCACTTGGATATTTTACCCCAACAGGCATATCGAGTTTTTCTGGCGAAAAATGTTTTTAACAAGCCTTAAAGGAATTGTGCTTCGACTATTCTATTTGTAGGGCGTGTCTAGACCTTTCTGTCGAACCAGATTTAAAAAAGATGGGGTATAGCCGTAAGTTTATGTGGTATTGGCTTGTTTTTTTATCTCGAGATCGAATCCGCTGCATCGGTCGATGAATGATTATTGTATGAGTTATGTCTCTGGTCGAGATAATCATATATGGTGGCCTAAGTCAAGGCTGAACCAATGCTAAATCTAAAAAATGTTCGATACCTTTTTACATTTATCCGACCATATAACTACTAAAGATGGGCATATCGAGTTTTTCTGCCGAAAAATGTTTTTAACAAGCCTTAAAGGAATTGTGCTTCGACTATTCCATTTGCAGGGTGTGTCTAGACCTTTCTGTCGAACCAGATTTAAAAAAGATGGGGCATAGCCTTAAGTTTATGTGGTATTGGCTTGTTTTTTATCTCCAGATCGAATCCGCTGCATCGGTCGATGAATGCTTATTGTATGAGTTATGTCTCTGGTCGAGATAATCATATATGGTGGCCTAAGTTAAGGCTGAACCAATGCTAAATCTAAAAAATGTTCGATACCTTTTTAAATTTATCCGACCATATAACTACTAAAGATGGGCATATCGAGTTTTTTTGCGGAAAAATGTTTTTAACAAGCCTTATAGGATTTGTGCTTCGACTATTCCATTTGCAGGGCGTGTCTAGACCTTTCTGTCGAACCAGATTTAAAAAAGATGGGGCATAACCTTAATTTTATGTGGTATTGACTTGTTTTTTTATCTCGAGATCGAATCCGCTGCATCGGTCGATGAATGCTTATTGTATGAGTTATGTCTCTGGTCGAGATAATCATATATGGTGGCCTAAGTCAAGGCTGAATCAATGCTAAATCTAAAAAATGTTCGATACCTTTTTACATTTATTCGACCATATAACTACTAAAGATGGGCATATCGAGTTTTTCTCCCGAAAAATGTTTTTAACAAGCCTTAAAGGAATTGTGCTTCGACTATTCCATTTACAGGGCGTGTCTAGACTTTTCTGTCGAACCAGATTTAAAAAAGATGGGGCATAGCCTTAAGTTTATGTGGTATTGGCTTGTTTTTTATCTCCAGATCGAATCCGCTGCATCGGTCGATGAATGCTTATTGTATGAGTTATGTCTCTGGTCGAGATAATCATATATGGTGGCCTAAGTTAAGGCTGAACCAATGCTAAATCGAAAAAATGTTCGATACCTTTTTTAAATTTATCCGACCATATAACTACTAAAGATGGGCATATCAAGTTTTTCTGCGGAAAAATGTTTTTAACAAGCCTTATAGGATTTGTGCTTCGACTATTCCATTTGCAGGGCGTGTCTAGACCTTTCTGTCGAACCAGATTTAAAAAAGATGGGGCATAGCCTTAATTTTATGTGGTATTGACTTGTTTTTTTATCTCGAGATCGAATCCGCTGCATCGGTCGATGAATGCTTATTGTATGAGTTATGTCTCTGGTCGAGATAATCATATATGGTGGCCTGAGTCAAGGCTGAACCACTGCCGAATCTATAAAATGTTCGATACCTTTTTAAATTTATCAGACCATATAACTACTAAAGATGGGCATATCGAGTTTTTCTGCCGAAAAATATTTTTAACAAGCCTTAAAGGAATTGTGCTTCGACTATTCCATTTGCAGGGCGTGTCTAGACCTTTCTGTCGAACCAGATTTAAAAAAGATGGGGCATAGCCTTAATTTTATGTGGTATTGACTTGTTTTTTTATCTCGAGATCGAATCCGCTGCATCGGTCGATGAATGCTTATTGTATGAGTTATGTCTCTGGTCGAGATAATCATATATGGTGGCCTGAGTCAAGGCTGAACCACTGCCGAATCTATAAAATGTTCGATACCTTTTTAAATTTATCAGACCATATAACTACTAAAGATGGGCATATCGAGTTTTTCTGCCGAAAAATATTTTTAACAAGCCTTAAAGGAATTGTGCTTCGACTATTCCATTTGCAGGGCGTGTCTAGACCTTTCTGTCGAACTAGATTTAAAAAAGATGGGGTATAGCCTTAAGTTTATGTGGAATTGGCTTGTTTTTTTTATCTCGAGATCGAATATGCTGCATCGGTCGATGAATGCTTATTGTATGAGTTATGTCTCTGGTCGAGATAATCATATATGGTGGCCTAAGTCAAGGCTGAATCAATGCTAAATCTAAAAAATGTTCGATACCTTTTTATATTTATTCGACCATATAACTACTAAAGATGGGCATATCGAGTTTTTCTCCCGAAAAATGTTTTTAACAAGCCTTAAAGGAATTGTGCTTCGACTATTCCATTTTTAGGTCGTGTCTAGACCTTTCTGTTGAACAAGATTTAAAAATGATGGGGCATAGCCTTAAGTTTATGTGGTATTGGCTTGTTTTTTTATCTCGAGATCGAATCCGCGGCATCGGTCGATGAATGCTTATTGTATGAGTTATGTCTCTGGTCGAGATAATCATATATGGTGGCCTATGTCAAGGCTGAACCAATGCTAAATATAAAAAATGTTCAATACCTTTTTTAATTTATCCGACCATATAACTACTAAAGATGGGCATATCGAGTTTTTCGGCCGAAAAATGTTTTTAACAAGCCTTAAAGGAATTGTGATTCGACTATTCCATTTGCAGGGCGTGTCTAGACCTTTCTGTCGAACCAGATTTAAAAAAGATGGGGCATAGCCTTAAGTTTATGTGGTATTGGCTTGTTTTTTATCTCGAGGCTGAACCAATGCTAAATCTAAAAAATGTTCGATACCTTTTTTAATTTATCCGACCAATAACAACTAAATATGGGCATATCGAGTTTTTCTGCCGAAAAATGTTTTTAACAAGCCTTAAAGGAATTGTGCGTCGACTATTTCATTTTTAGGTCGTGTCTAGACCTTTCTGTCGAACCAGATTTAAAAAAAGATGGGGTATAGCCTTAAGTTTATGTGGTATTGGCTTGTTTTTTATCTCGAGATCGAATCTGCTTCTCTAGGGATTGCCACGGCTAGCATGCGTTGCTTGTACTGGGCAACGTGGTTGTCGGGATCTCCAGTACCTTCGTACATCTTGATAATCGGGAAAGAGAACTTGCGTGGCATATCTACCGAGGCAATCTCTTCTACGAAAGGTGTATCGGAGTAAGATCTAGGATCGCTTCTCCGGATAGGGGGAGCTACCCCTGGCAGTCTTTCTACCATAGATTGGATGGTGCCGAATCTTTAGGAGACCACCCTCTCGAGGTAAGCGGCTAGAGCCGGATCTGAGAACTTGGGATCGTCGGGTGAGTATTCTTCGTCTTCTATATCGAAATCGCTATCTTCTTGCACCCGGGTCGCGTCTTGAGCAGTCTCGAGCACTATCGGGTCCGTCACCCGCGGCGGCGGGTTGGCGAGACGTTCCTCCATCGTTGCGAGGAGTGCTGAGCGAAGCCATAGGTCGAACCTTAGCTCGGAACCGCTTCCGTTTGTTGCCGGTTGCTCCAAGGGTTTGATTTTCTTGTTGGAGGACAAGATTCTCCGCTTCCATGGCATCTAGCTTCTAAGCGCTCTGTTGAAACTGCTTGGAGTGTTCTCTAAGTTGGTCTTTTAGGGTTTGATTCTTGGAGAAGCTCGTGACCTCCAGGCATGGTTTCCTGAACTTTATGGAGGTCGGTGATCTGACTCTGAAGAGCTTCGAGTCGGTTGAGGAGCTCGACCTCCCTCGGGGTCGCCTCGACTTGATTAGTGTCATCGTCACGTAGTTGGATTACTCCACTCCTTCTAGCGCCAAACTGTTATGGTATTTTTGTGTAGGGTCGTTTTAGTACTACGGAACACTAGAAGATTTGATGTGTAAGAATAAGAAATCGAGGCAGAAGAGATGTTTTCAACAATAAGTATTTTGAAGGGATTTTAGTAATTAGTAATTAGTCATACAAAGGAATTGTGCTTCGACTATTCCATTTGCCTGAATCTGGTTCAGCCTCTCAGTTGGATCCGTTGGAGCTGTTGAAGTATCCTGTACCATAGTATATTAGTCAAACCCAGCTTATTGCTTTCAACTATACCAGTAAGGATCAAGAGAAGTATCTGTTTTCGTCCAAGTGATGCAGAAAAGCAAACAAAAATAATTCTAAAACTACTAATTTAGCTTCACTTTACAACAACTTTTAGTTAAGCAGTTCAATCCATTAACAGATTGCCTAATTTCAAGTGCTCTAATATTTTTTTGCAAACTGCAAAGTTCCACATTTTGTTTCTGTAAGATCCACGTGAAGAGTTAAATTAACCAAGGGTCACAGAACAAATCTTTACCTCGTAGCCCAGGAAGTACAAGCTGAATTTCATCTCAGAGAAATCAAGCCTTTTCAGCAATCTGGACAAATCAAACATAGAACGTGTAGTTTCCCCTGGGGACTTTACAAACGAAAGGAAAGAAGGCATATATGCAATATGCAATAGTTCACTTAGGGGAAAAATATGTAATATGTAGCTTCGGAGAGAAGATCATTCAAGAGGTGAAGACACTTACGACATTCCCAGGACACGTGAGTAGAAGTCAAGACTAGCCTTAGGGTCCTTCACCTGAAACATCTGCAAGTTAAAATAAAAAAACAGACAGAATAGAACAATATCAAGCTTCTTCTCCAACCAATCCAACTTAAATCCAGCATCTCTCATGAATCCCAGTGCAGCATAAGCATCAGACAGATCATCCTGGAAGACCTCCTGCGGTGACTGGCATATAGTCACAATCAGAATGAGTAGAAAGCTTGTGTAAGCCTGTCCTTAGATTTGGGTTCTTTGGACGGAATTCAGTTGCAAGCTCCCAGTGACTTTCAAACATACGGCTCACAGATTCTGCCTGTGGTTGAGAAAAGGGTAAATAAAGTCAAACCATATTTAGATAAACAGTTTTGCGAGACCATTAAACTATGGATAACAAACTTTATGTTCTTTCTAGTGGCTTAAAATTCTACACACAAACTTAGTAGCATTCTTAATTTCTTACATGTGAAGGAGGAATCTGAAACCCATTAACAATCATTGTTTCTATTATTGTTGAAGATTCTTCTGACACATCTAATTTGCCAACAACTTGAAGAACATCTATCTCAACCAAAATTTTGAGCTCCCCATTTACAGGAAATCAACAAGCTTTGCAAGGAGGATACATTCCCTTGCTCTCCCTTCAAACATTCTTATCCTACACACAGGCTTCTTAGTTACTCTCTTCACTTTCTGAGACATGCCATAAAATGGGTACGTAGCAAAGAGTCGCAAGGGTTTCCATATAACCGAGACCGTTGTTTACTTTAATCAAGGGCATGCAACATCTAACAGAGTGGAAGCAATGAGAGATGCATTAGTGTCCAAGAAACAATCTTGGAGTGGGGAAAATTCAGACAACCATGTCAAAAAATGATCTCTTGGCTCTTTAATCTTCTGCAAGCACTTACCCCTTTTGATCTCACTCATTATCCTGAAAAAGACCCTTTAAATTCAGATATCAAAATGTCTTTACATCAGATGAGAAAGACGGTTTGTTTGATATGAGTGCTTTGCCTGCAACTCCTTGCCCTTTGCTCAGATAATCCCCCAAACATGCATTTACAAAGCCTTCCATGTCCATGTCATTCACATAACATGCCGTTCAAAGAATGACTTTTATTTTATTTTTGCATATACTTTGACTAGCTCATCGTTAGCTTACTTGGAGTAACTACGATGAATCCAAGCTAGAGCTAAAGGCAACCTATGTCCATGGCACATTGTTCGAATGACATCTCTTCTTTTTGGTTGCTTGAAAGGTACTGTGATAGAGAGACACTATTAGATTTAGGGAAGAGAAATTAAAAAAAAAAAAAAGAGAACCATTTTTGTTTGCTTGGTTCAGAGATACCTGGCTACGAGGAATAATTGATGTAGGGGAAGATTACAGCTTCAAAATCTCCCGCTCTACTTTAATATGCACCACGTGACAAAATCAGCCGACTCTGTATATAACACTCTTCAAACAAACCCCTCTCTCCCCGCCCGCTCTAATTCTCGCGCGAAAAAGATTTAGGGTTAGGGTTACTCGCTCTCTGGCGACTCTCTTCTCCTTTTCATTTTCTCGAGAAAGTCAGGGGAGAATCAATGGAACGCCAAGGAGGAATTGACGATAAGTAAAAAGCTGATCTCTCTCTCTCCGATCTTTCCTTTTCCCGTGTAATTTCTCCGACATATCTTCGGTTTCGTACAGGGATCCCATGAAGAATAATTTGATTGAATAATTTGTGCTCTGTGATCGGATTTGATTGAAGAATATGTGCTATGTGATGGATTTGATGCAAGCAATTGATTTTGCAATGCATTTTGCAAGAAAGTGACTTGTGGTGATTGTGGTGAAGTGTGTCGTTTTTGGTTGCAGAGTGAAATTCTTCATAGACTTCCCATGGAAGATTTGTCTAAGGCGAGATTGACATGCAAGACTTGGTTCAAGAGTCTAGTGGAGGCTTCTTTCATCCTCAGACATCTCAAGGTTTCAAATGAGCGGTTTCTACGTGTTGAACATGAGGTTTCATCGATCAATCCAATCGATTCTTCTGTGAAGTCTGCCCCATTACTGTTGGGAAAATTATCCAATATCGATGAGATGAAGATGGTATTAGACAACTAGAAAATTTAAGAAGAAGACTCTTAATATTTAGGAAAGGGTTTACTACAAAGATTTTGTTTTTGGAAACTCTCTCTTACAAATATTTTCTCTCTTTGTTTTTCTTGATTCTTGGATGATTACAAATGGTGCTAAGCACCCCTATTTATACTAGTAAGTGGAGACTACAAGTTAGTTCTACACACTTTATCTTCTACACACTTCATCTTCTACACACTTCCTTTTCTACACACTTCTTCATCCTTCTCCATTTTTCTCTAGATATTTCTTCTTCTTCTTGGGCTTCTTGGGTCTTGGGCTAATGAGGGAAAAACCCAACAAATCTCCCCCTTCCCGATTTAGCCCGAAACCGTTGCCATCCCAGTGCCTTTGCAGCAATCTTCAAACTTCTTCAGCGGTAATACCTTGGTCATAAAGTCTGACCAGTTTTTGTCGGTGTGTACCTTTGTGAGATGTATGAGCTTCTCTTCAAGAACTTTTCGTATCCAATGATGCCGAATGTCGATGTGCTTCGAGCGAGAGTGAAATGTTGGATTCTTTGCTAGGTGAATAGCACTTTGGTTGTCACATAGCATGTTGTACTTGTCTTGCTTTACTCCCAACTCAAGCAAGAAGTTCTTCATCCATAGCATCTCCTTGCACGCTTCCGTTGCTGCGATGTACTCCGCTTCCGTGGTGGATAAGGCAACACACTTTTGTAGCTTCGACTGCCATGAAACAGCTCCCCCTGCAAAGGTAGTAACAAAGCCTGATGTCGATTTCCTGAATCTTTATCACCAGCCCAATCTGCATCGGTGTAACCGTTCAGCTCCAATTTTCCATTGCCAAAACATAGACACTTCTTCGTTGTGCCTCGTAGATAGCGTAGGATCCACTTAACTGCTTTCCAATGCTCCTTTCCTGGATTCGCTAGAAAGCGACTCACAACTCCTACTGCATAGGCAATGTCCGGTCTGGTGCACACCATAGCATACATGAGACTGCCTACTGCTGATGCATATGGAGTAGTCTTCATTTCTTCTTTCTCTTTCTCACTTGTTGGACTTTGCTCCGAACATAACTTGAAATGTCCACCAAGTGGAGTGTTCACTGGCTTTGCCTTATTCATGTTGAATCTCTCCAACACCCTTTCAACATATCGTTCTTGGGATAACCACAAAAGCTTCTTTGGTCTATCCCGAGTGATTTTCATTCCAAGAATCTGTCTCGCTTGCCCCAAATCTTTCATTGCAAAGGACTCTCCTAGGTCATTCTTCAATGCGGCTATTTTGTTGCGATCTTGGCCCACAATCAACATATCGTCAACATAGAGTAATAATATGAGAAAGTTGCCGCTTTCGTACCTCTTTATAAAAACGCAATGATCGTTCTTGGTTTTCTTGAAGTTGTGATCCACCATGAAGGAGTCAAACTTCTTATACCATTGTCTTGGGGCTTGCTTGAGACCGTAAAGACTCTTCTTTAATCGGCACACCAAGTCTTCTTTTCCTGGAACCTTGAATCCTTCAGGTTGCTCCATATAGATCTCCTCCTCGAGTTCACCATGTAGAAAGGCCGTCTTGACATCGAGTTGTTCAATCTCCAAGTCTAGAACTGCTGCTAGACCAAGAACCACTCGGATAGAGGACATCTTCACCACTGGAGAGAATATTTCTTCAAAATCTATGCCTTTCTTTTGGTTGAATCCTTTCACAACCAATCGAGCTTTGTATCTTGGATTTGAGCTTCTATCTTCATACTTCAACCTATACACCCACTTGTTCTTCAAGGCTCTCTTTCCTTTTGGTAGCTTCATCAGCTCATAAGTGTGATTATCATGCAAGGATTGCATTTCATCTTGCATAGCTTCAACCCACTTATCTTTATGGGTGTCTCCTATGGCCTCCTCATAGCTTTGAGGCTCCCTTCATCTGTAAGATTAACGTACTCATCTCGATAATATCTTACAGATGGTCTTGTCTCTCTTCCAGACCTTCTTGGCTCATGTTCTTCCTCTGGCTCCACTTGAACTTCTTCTTCACCTTCATCACCATTCGGATCCATGATTGGATCCCCTTCGCCATCATCTCCAATCACTTGTTCATGATCTTGAGGCTTATGAGAATCTTCATTCCTTACAACCCTTAGCTTTGGTTTCTTTGATTTGTTGATGTCTTCGATTGTTTGATCTTCGAAGAAAACAACATCTCTGCTCCGGATAACTTTTCTGTTAACCGGATCCCAAAGCCGATAGCCGAATTCGTCTTTTGGTGATCCAAGATAAATGCACTCTTTAGTCTTAGAGTCTAGCTTGGCTCGTTCATCCTTAGGTATATGGACAAACGTTCTGCAACCGAACACCTTCAAATGGTTGTAAGAGACCTTCTTACCCGACCAAACTTCCTCCGGGACATCGCCTTCCAAAGGAACTGATGGTGTAAGATTTTATGACGTCCACTGCAGTCTTTATGGCTTCTCCCCAAAATGGTTTGGGTAGTTTAGCGTGAGAGAGCATGCACCGAACTCTTTCTGTGATCGTTCGATTCATTCTTTCAGCTAGCCCGTTCAGTTGTGGCGTCTTTGGTGGTGGTCTTCTCCATCCTGATTCCATGAGCTTTGCAAAACGCTTCAAAGGGACCTCGGTACTCTCCACCAGTGTCAGATCGAAACACTTGAGTTTTTGACCA
>NW_026014508.1:0-7500 GCF_020379485.1 Brassica napus
TAACACCCCGATCCAGCCGACTAGGCCGCGGTCGAAGCCTTACGTCGCTCGGTCCACTTCCTGGCCGAACCTCTTAATTTTCGCCCTTTAATTATAATATCGCCTAAAGGCGAGGGCTAACTTAGATCTTAGCTAAAGACTTTCCTAGTCCTTTATAGCCTAGATCCTTTCAGCAGATACGCAGCGGATTATTCTCTAATTAACCATTGGTCTAAAACCAATCTAACACTTGTCTGGTCGAATCACCTTAGCTTTGGTCATTTTACTCAACTACCAATTAGCTTAAAGGTCAATCCAAAACCAAACCAAGTCATACGATTCTGAGGTTCCATTCACCTAAACCATTCTATCTAGATCTACATAAGTAAATGCTAGATCATACCTTTGCCACATCTACGGAGCTTATTAGCTCATCGGTCCTCCATTGACTCGAATTGCTCTTGCTTGACAGCTGGACCACGATCACTCAATGATCTTACTTAAGGTCCTTATCTTCACTCCTGCACCAAACAGCTCCCCTAGGTACTTAGTCATTCAACCAACCATCCCCACAGACATAAGTAACCTTTGAGAAGTCTTTGAAAGGATAAGGATATACATTTGGCCTTCTTGGCTCATGCACAATCCGAAATCCTTTTGCCTTATAGGCAATAGTACCAAGTCCATCTTCTGGACTGACAAAGCTCATTAGATCCTAAGTCAATCAACCAACCATCCTCACATGACTTGGAACTGATGAGTCATCATCTGGCCTGACCGGCCTTGGGACTTAACCCAGACAACAGATATGATTTGTTCATACCAACCGATGCATTCATTAATCAGGTTAGACCGACACCTTGAACCATCATTCAGAGGTCAGGTCGTCCATACTCAACCATGATCAGATCTTACACGGCTTCTTTGAACAATCACACTTAGGACTCAATACTTATGGTCTACGACACATAGTACTAGCCATATACTTCGTCATGACTCTTAGCCAATCTCGAAGTTATCAACACCAAGGTTGATATCTAGAAGCATCACATCAATACTCTTACTCCAGCAACGTGACTATCCATACTAGTGCTCGGCCATCGAAACATCGTCATGAAACATGATCCGACCACTAGACTTGATAAGCCATCGTCTACTTAGCAGGTATTGACATAACCGGCCTTCCATTGCCATCATGTGGGTCTACACCCTACATAAGGCATATGGCGCCTATCCCACTCACCAACCCGAAGTTGATTGTAAGATATCCCACTTAGCCTTTGCGGCTAGAACCATCCATTAACTATGGATTATGGTTCATACATCAATCATGTTGTACGGATTGCACTAGCCCTTAAGGCCTTCGCTATTTCCCTACACTCATGTATTGACCTAACTGACAACCCATTGCCATCATGTGGTCCATGCCCAACATAATGCATGTGGTGTCCATTTAACCATCGAATCACTCGTACCCTTTTCGGTCCTGATCCGTTCGTACCCTTCAGTCCCGACCCGTTCGTACCCTTTCGGTCACGACCCGTTCACATCCCATGGATCATGATACGTTCGTACCTCTTGGATCACAACACGTTCGTACCTCTTGGATCACGACACGTTCGTACCTCTTGGATCTCGACACGTTCGTACCTCTTGGATCACGACATGATCGCAAATCTTGGATCACGATACATTGTAACCTTAGGATCACGATGCACCCTTTGGTCATTGGTACCCTTTGGTCCTCGTACCCTTTGATACTTGTAACCCTTGGTATCTCGTACCTTTTTGTTACTTGCATCCTTTGGTATCTCACAACCTTTGGTAACTCATGACCCTTGGCAACACGCAACCTTTGGAGACTAGTACCCTTTTGATCCAACCTCTCGGCTATGGTTAGCGATCAACGTAACCAACCATGACACTAGGGTCTATGACGTGGTAACATGGTTAACTATCACGTTCCATATATATATATATATCATATAGACATAATAATATAAAGAAACAGAGATAGAACCACTCACAACTGCTATAGCCCTTACCGATCGGTCAGTTCATCTCTCGGCTAACCGCCCTTGGACCCTTGGTCCTTTGCGCCTATATCCCTCCAGGAATAGGTCTTCCTCTTGGCCTCAGTGACTTATAAAAGCCACGGCCTCATATGGCTAAAGCCATACTCACCATGAACCGGATCGTGCCTTATGGCTTGGATCCCGGATTCTGCCCTTCCGGCTTGGATCCTCGGTTCTCATTGGGGGATCCCTTTGTTTAGGACGTGTGTCCTTTGTCTCAGACAGAAGAGAGAATAAGACTGAATAAGACTGAATAAGATGAATGAAATTATCCCTGGACGTCCTCCCTTTATATAGAAAACCAAAGGGCATGTGCGAAGGAACACATCCCTTCCAAGCATCCTTTCGGAACAGATCTTGGCCATCGATTACAATCAACGGTCCAGATTGCACCTGTTGGATCTTGGAGGTTTCCAGATACATCTAGGCACGTCCAACAACATCTAGGCATGTCAAACCCAAGCCCAAACTGATATCCCAAGCCCATGGCCCGACCACAAGAGCCCACCGGCCCGTAGCCACCTTGGGTCGACCATATGGCCCGACCATAGTCCGGACCTGGCCCAACTGCCTAAGACCCGAACACTCAGTCCAGCTGAGTGGAGCTGACTCCCAGCTGACCCAGCTGAGTGAGCTAGTAGCTCAGCTAGTTGAGCTGACATAACTTGGACCGAGCTAGACTGCACTGGATCGAGCTTTGTTCAGCTGATCGAGCTACTTGTCTACATCGTCCAGCTATTGTACAACTCTCCCAACTTGTTCTCTTCATCCTATTCAATCCGTCTAAGTCCTTTGATCCATTTATTGACATAGACCCATGATCCATTCTGATCATTTCACTCATCCTACCTTGTTCACGATCAATTCTCTTGATCTGAACAAATGCAGTCTGGTTTCTGTCGAAACGTCTAGGTCCTATGTCAAGATCCCGGGACGGGGATGCGACAAGTCTCCCCACTTGAGATGGATTCGTCCTCGAATCTAGTGGTGGTTATACCTTGTCTCATGACAAAATGTCCCAACTGAACTTAGTCTTGTTTTGAACATAACAACTTGATTCTTTAAGAACCAAATGAACTCTCCAATGATCGAATCTCTTTGACCATTGATGTACCAGTCAAGTCCTCAAGAACTCGTTCCAATCTTTAGGCTGCTCGTCCTATAACGAGTCCTACCAGATTGTTATGATTCTTTTGTCCTTCATGGACAATAAGGCTCATGACCTCAGCCACAATGTATTGGATCATCCCCTTAGTCAGCCACAACCTTTTCAGGCTTGGCCACATTGCGATCTTAGTCCCTTCAGACTAAAAACGCCTCAGACTTGACTTCTGTCCTTCACTGGACTTTGTCATAATTCGATCCTGGTCCATTTACGGACGTGATCGTATTCCGGTCCTGGTCCACTCAGGGACTCGACCGTTTCACCCCGACCATAGGTCCATCTCCGAATAGGTCGTGGCCTGATCCTCGTCCTTTACTGGACTTGATCATTCTCAACCTTAGGTCAAACTCCGACTTGGTTGTACTGCGACCATGGTCCTCTCTCGGACACGGTCAACTTCGGCTCTGCCATCTCGGCGGGAGCCGACAGAAACGGACTCTAGGACAGCGGAGCTGTCCCTGGCTCTAGTTCAATCATAAATGGATCTGACCTATCAGGGGGGACACCCTGTAGCGACTGGAACACATCTGGGAACTTCGACACCAACGAATCCTCTGAAAGGTCTTTCAGACAGACAGAACTGCCCGGCTCTGTAGTTGTAATTGTAGCCAAAAAGGACTGACAACCCTGTTCCAGCATCCGAATCGCTCGAACTGCTGAAACCACTACTTTCTCTTGAGCCGGACACAGACATTGGTACTGGATCGGATGAAGCCCAGTCTCCAATTGCCACGACCTTTATGGCAATCGAGAGTGGCCCGATACTTTCCCAACCAGTCCATACCTAGGATCACTTCGTGATTCTTTAGGTGGACACAGACAGATTCACAGGGAATACCTTTCCCTGAATTGACACTGGGATATTTGACACGAGACCTAGTGAGTTCATGGCTTGCCCTCCGGCTGCCCTCACTATCCCAAAATTATCTCCAGCGTCCAGACAAAACAGACCCTTTCCGACCAGTTCCCGGACTCACAAAACCTATGTGTAGCCCCTGTGTCGGAAAGTACGTGGGTTTTTACACCACCAATCATGAGGGTTCCTATCAGAGACCCCCATCAGAATCCCCTAGACATTCTAGGTTCCAGACCAAGCATTACTACTTGAATGTAAAAAGATAAATTTAGAGATTGCCAGAGATCGAATCAAAAGATCCGGAAGCTCCGTCGTCTCGTGACAGTCCATACACCCTCGGTGTTGTGGTTGGTTTGCCTTGGGACGCCTTTCCTGAATCTCCACGGCCCTTCCCCTGACTTCCTTGCAGCTTGGGACAATCCGATTGGAAATGTCCTTGCTGGCCACAATGGAACCAGGTCATCTGGCCGCGTCTACCAGACTGGTTCGGTCGAGGACAGTTCTGAACCCTATGGTCCATGCTGCCACAACGAACACAAGCCCCCTTGGCCTTCCAGCACTCACCAGGATGGTTCTGTCCATATTTGGAACACGCAGGTCGGCCACCAGAGGTCTTGCCTCCGTCCACCCGGTCCCATTTTCTCTTTTTATCATTTGTCTTGCCCGATGGGCCAGACTGTGGCTTAGCCTTAAGCTTAGCTTCTTCAGCCAAGTTAGACTCCAACAAAGCCACCCGTTTCACTTCCAGTGGGTACCTAGATGAGTAGGATTTCGGTTTAATCACACATTTGGAAAACGTCCCATACCATTCTCCAAAGCGTATTACTTTTGCGAATGTTGACACCATTCACAAGAGCAATTATAATATACCTCAATCCCAATCATACTAAGATACTTAACATCATGTTTGATTGAAACGAACATCTTGAGTTTCCTCATTCTTTCCTTGGACGGATTCAGATTGGAATTAATTCATTCCATCCAACTAGATCTAAGGAAACCTACCTTGACCGATACCGAGTCCTAGCTGATCCATCTGATCACAAGTCCACTCATATACTGGTCATGTAGTGTCTCCTTTGAGTCAGATTTAATATTGCATATGCTTTACTTATTATGAACGGCTATCAAGGGATAACATTTAACTTCAGTAGAGTGCTGCACGTTTATTTCAACCTAAGACACTCTCTGGTCCATGTTACTTCCCTTTTTCAGGTCACCCATAAAAAGTCTTACATTGCTTCCATCCCTTCCAACCCGTCTATTACTTCTAAATAACTAGATCAACCAACCTTTCTGTTTTTAGGATTTTGCCCTTTGAGAGTTCATCTTGGCTAAGGTGGCTCATCTTGGAACTACTCCGTTCAGAAGCATGATACCGCTTACCTCAGTTCCCTCTTGGCTCACCCCAACTAAGGTTTCATAGTCATCATAGTTTTCAGAAATAATTTCGGTTTGGAACTCAACAACTTTGAGCGCTGTCCTAAACAGGATCAAGCATGCTCTGATACCAACTTATAACACCCCGATCCAGCCGACTAGGCCGCGGTCGAAGCCTTACGTCGCTCGGTCCACTTCCTGGCCGAACCTCTTAATTTTCGCCCTTTAATTATAATATCGCCTAAAGGCGAGGGCTAACTTAGATCTTAGCTAAAGACTTTCCTAGTCCTTTATAGCCTAGATCCTTTCAGCAGATACGCAGCGGATTATTCTCTAATTAACCATTGGTCTAAAACCAATCTAACACTTGTCTGGTCGAATCACCTTAGCTTTGGTCATTTTACTCAACTACCAATTAGCTTAAAGGTCAATCCCAAAACCAAACCAAGTCATACGATTCTGAGGTTCCATTCACCTAAACCATTCTATCTAGATCTACATAAGTAAATGCTAGATCATACCTTTGCCACATCTACGGAGCTTATTAGCTCATCGGTCCTCCATTGACTCGAATTGCTCTTGCTTGACAGCTGGACCACGATCACTCAATGATCTTACTTAAGGTCCTTATCTTCACTCCTGCACCAAACAGCTCCCCTAGGTACTTAGTCATTCAACCAACCATCCCCACAGACATAAGTAACCTTTGAGAAGTCTTTGAAAGGATAAGGATATACATTTGGCCTTTCTTGGCTCATGCACAATCCGAAATCCTTTTGCCTTATAGGCAATAGTACCAAGTCCATCTTCTGGACTGACAAAGCTCATTAGATCCTAAGTCAATCAACCAACCATCCTCACATGACTTGGAACTGATGAGTCATCATCTGGCCTGACCGGCCTTGGGACTTAACCCAGACAACAGATATGATTTGTTCATACCAACCGATGCATTCATTAATCAGGTTAAGACCGACACCTTGAACCATCATTCAGAGGTCAGGTCGTCCATACTCAACCATGATCAGATCTTACACGGCCTTCTTTGAACAATCACACTTAGGCTCAATACTTATGGTCTACGACACATAGTACTAGCCATATACTTCGTCATGACTCTTAGCCAATCTCGAAGTTATCAACACCAAGGTTGATATCTAGAAGCATCACATCAATACTCTTACTCCAGCAACGTGACTATCCATACTAGTGCTCGGCCATCGAAACATCGTCATGAAACATGATCCGACCACTAGACTTGATAAGCCATCGTCTACTTAGCAGGTATTGACATAACCGGCCTTCCATTGCCATCATGTGGGTCTACACCCTACATAAGGCATATGGCGCCTATCCCACTCACCAACCCGAAGTTGATTGTAAGATATCCCACTTAGCCTTTGCGGCTAGAACCATCCATTAACTATGGATTATGGTTCATACATCAATCATGTTGTACGGATTGCACTAGCCCTTAAGGCCTTCGCTATTTCCCTACACTCATGTATTGACCTAACTGACAACCCATTGCCATCATGTGGTCCATGCCCAACATAATGCATGTGGTGTCCATTTAACCATCGAATCACTCGTACCCTTTTCGGTCCTGATCCGTTCGTACCCTTTCAGTCCCAACCCGTTCGTACCCTTTCGGTCACGACCCGTTCACATCCCATGGATCATGATACGTTCGTACCTCTTGGATCACAACACGTTCGTACCTCTTGGATCACGACACGTTCGTACCTCTTGGATCTCGACACGTTCGTACCTCTTGGATCACGACATGATCGCAAATCTTGGATCACGATACATTGTAACCTTAGGATCACGATGCACCCTTTGGTCATTGGTACCCTTTGGTCCTCGTACCCTTTGATACTTGTAACCCTTGGTATCTCGTACCTTTTTGGTTACTTGCATCCTTTGGTATCTCACAACCTTTGGTAACTCATGACCCTTGGCAACACGCAACCTTTGGAGACTAGTACCCTTTTGATCCAACCTCTCGGCTATGGTTAGCGATCAACGTAACCAACCATGAC
>NW_026014508.1:45000-47500 GCF_020379485.1 Brassica napus
AAAAGACCTATACGACTTTCAATCAATCGAATTCTGTGTTGCAGCAGCAGTACAGGACAAAAGGTTTTGCCACATATACTGATCTGATCTCATGTCTTCTCCTGGCCGAGGCAAACAATGAACTCCTTATGAAAAATAGTGGAGCAAGGCCGGTCGGGACAGCACCATTACCCGAAGCCCATGATGTGGAAAGGAAATATCCCAAAGAAACCAACTACGCCCAAGACAACAGGAAACCATACGGTCAAGGCCGTGGTGGGTACAGGGGACGTAGACGTGACAATCATAACGGTAGAGATAACTACTCAGCCGGCCGAAGGGGAAACCACCATAACCGTGGTCGTGGTTCCAATTACGGTCGGGGCCGAGGGAGTTATGGCCGTGGACGAGGTGGCATATCCAAACCATCTTACACGTCCAAGTCTTTATGTCACAGATGCGGGATGGACAATCACTGGGCCAAGAACTGTAGAACTCCAAAGCACTTGTGCGAACTCTATCAAGAGAGTATCAAGAACAAGAATCCGGAGGCAAATATGATCCAAGAGAACGGTCAAGATGACAAGGGATATGATGCTGACAATGAATCCGACAGGGACAGCAAAGATGACCAAATGGATTTTGAGACGTCTGACTGTCTAAAGGACTAGTTTTTCGAATCACATTGTCTTATTGCTTTATGTGTTTGATTTGGTGTTTTTACTTTATGAAATGACATTTACATTAATGAAAATTTTAAAGTCTCTAAAGTCTAGAAATTTTATTTATAGAAATGAATGATGAGATGAATGTACTTGTGGTGGACAGTGGCACAAGCCACACGATCCTAAGAGACAAAAGGTACTTCATGAATCTCACATTGCAAAGTGCAAAGGTACAAACCATTGCAGGTGAGGCCAGCCTGATTGAAGGTCACGGCCAGGCCTATGTGATGATGCCAAGGGCACTCACCTAGAGATCAAAACCGCCTTGTATTCCCCAAGCTCTAGAAGAAGCTTATTGAGTTTCAAGGACATAAGGTTGAACGGTTTCCACCTTGAAACATGGGAAGAAGGAAACAAAGAATTCCTTAATATAACCTTGATCACCAAAGGCAGTAAAAGGATCCTAGAGACCATGCCTGCAATGACTACTGGTCTTTACTATGCACGGATCAGTATGGTCGAGGCAAATGCCTCAGAGCTATTCACTTTATGGCATAACCGGCTTGGCCATCCCGGAACAGGAATGATGCGAAAATTGATGATGAATTCTCAAGGGCACACGTTCAAAGGAGTGATCCCACGAAATCTCACATGTGCAGCATGTGCACAAGGGAAACTCATAACCAGGCCATCACCAGCCAAGGTTAATAAAGAAACCTTGAACTTTCTGGAAAGAATCCAAGGGGACATATGCGGACCAATACACCCACCATGTGGGACGTTCAGATATTTTATGGTCCTCATTGATGCATCGACCAGATGGTCGCATGTATGTCTATTGTCCACTCGGAACCTAGCCTTTGCACGGCTGCTTGCTCAGATGATAAGACTGAGAGCACACTTCCCAGATTTTCCACTTAAGACTATACGTCTAGACAATGCTGGTGAGTTCACGTCCCAGGCGTTTAATGAATACTGTATGGCCATGGGGGTAAAAGTAGAACACTCCGTGGCACATGTCCATACACAGAACGGCTTGGCCGAGTCCTTCATTAAACGTATCCAGCTGATAGCCCGTCCATTACTTATGAAGTCTAAACTTCCGGTATCAGCATGGGGACATGCGGTTTTACATGCAACTGAACTGATACGCATCAGGCCATCAAGTGAGCATAGATATTCGCCATCCCAATTACTTAAGGGTCATGAGCCAGACGTGTCCCACATCAAAACGTTTGGATGTGCCGTCTACGTTCCAATTACTCCACCACAGAGAACTAAGATGGGACCGCAGAGAAGGATGGGAATATACGTAGGATATGAATCCCCAAGCATTATAAAGTATCTTGAGCCAACAACCGGTGATTTGTTTAAGGCCAGATACGAAGACTCACAGTTTGATGAGTCCACATATCCGTCCTTAGGGGGAGATAACAGCCGGTTGATAACAAAAGAATTGGATTGGTTTAGACCATCGACATCTTGGCAAGATCCTCGGACTAAAGATTGTGATTTAGAAGTCCAAAAGATAATACATCTACAAGAGCTAGCTAATAGATTGCCAGATACATTTGCTGACCCTAATAGAGTAACAATATCACATATCCCGGCTTGTAATGCACCTGTAAGATTAGACGTCCAAGATGGACAGTGTCAAGTGGCTACAGAGTCTAGGCAACGTCTAAAACGTGGCAGACCAATTGGTTCCAAAGATAAACAGCCTCGGAAATCCAAGAAAGGTGCTGGAACCGAGAGCATAAAGGAAACCATCCAGGACATAGATGGATCGGTCGAGCCGACCAGAATGGTCGAGCCGAATGTACCGACCACACCCGATGATCCGGCCGTCCCTCCAA
>NW_026014508.1:62500-70000 GCF_020379485.1 Brassica napus
TGACCAGCTCGAGGGAGCTTTTCTCAGACTGGAACAGGGATCCATGACTGTAAGAGAGTATGAAGCGGAATTCAACAGCCTCAAGAAGTATGCTGGGCGTGAGGCTGAGTCGGAAATCTCCTTGGTCCGCAAATTCATGCGCGGACTCAGGGTTGATCTCCGAACTCGTTGTAAGATCCGCAACTATGATACTGTGGCCGAATTGGTGGAAAAGGCCGCAGAACAGGAAGCTGGAATCAGTGAGGAAGCCAAGGTGTTTGGCACTGTGGCGCATGTCCATCCTGGTAAGCATGCGGGGAAGAATCAAAAGCCGGTGAAGGCTGGCTCTTCCAGCAAGCCGAATGCAACGGGTCGCAGTGCATGTTCGACTTGCGGGAAGATGCACTCTGGTGTCTGCCGTGCTGCTTCGGGAGCTTGTCACCGTTGTGGAAGTATGGATCACAAGGTGCGTGACTGTCCTGAGGAAGACCTAAGGCCGAAGAGCCAGAACAAGGGTGCTGGGGAACGTGTGTGTTACAACTGCGGTGAAGCGGGGCACTACAAGAATCAGTGTCCGAAGGACGCACAATTTGCTGGGAAGCGTCCGAGCGATGGACCTTTGCCTGCTGCAAAGAGGCAGGCCATCATGCCGCGGGTGTACACAATCAGTGATGAGTCAATGAACCCAAGCACGTCTCATCCGATCACTGGTGAGTCATCCTATCTCTCACCTTTGCCTTAAGAATTTCTGTGTGAAATTGCTTGCTTGTAGAGTAGGTCCTTAGTGTTCAGGGTGAATATGTAGGGACCTTAGTCATGGGTAGAGTGGCAACCCATGTTCTGTTTGATTCTGGTGCATCTCACTGCTTTGTGCAACCCGAGATGATTGGAATTGGGGAATTCCTGAAAGAACCAGAAGAAGAAGTAAGAGTGGTTCGGGCAGCTGGTGGGCAGATCATGTACACTTCAGGGAAAATCCGAAACGTCTCTGTGATGATCGGAGGAGTGAACATGCCAGCCGACTTGGTCGTTTGCCCAGTGAAATCATACGATGTGATCCTTGGAATGGATTGGCTGAGTAAATACAAGGCACATCTTGATTGTCATCGAGGCCGAGTTCAGTTTGAGATAGGCAATGGAAAGCTTGTCTATCAAGGGGTCAGACCGACCAACGGGAGTCTGATCATTTCAGCACTTCAAGCAGAAAGAATGCTGAAAAAAGGATGTGAGGCCTATCTGGCTTCAATCACAACTGTGGAAGTCGGACCTGATCCTGAGTTGGAAGGGATTCCGATTGTAAAGGAGTATGATGACGTGTTCGAATCCTTGATAGGATTACCACCGGACCGTGCTGATCCTTTCACGATTGAGCTTGAGCCGGGCACAAAGCCAATCACGAAAGCTCCGTACCGGATGGCTCCGGCTGAAATGGCAGAACTTAAGAAACAGTTAGATGAACTGATGGAAAAAGGGTTTGTGCGCCCAAGCAGTTCACCTTGGGGCGCACCGGTTCTGTTCGTGAAGAAGAAAGATGGTAGCTTCAGGCTATGCATCGACTACAGGGGGATTAACAGAGTTACAGTGAAGAACAAGTACCCTCTTCCAAGGATAGACGAGTTATTGGACCAACTCCGAGGTGCTTCTTGTTTCTCCAAGATTGATTTAGCTTCGGGATACCATCAGATTCCGATTGCTGAAGAGGATGTCCGTAAGACAGCCTTCAGATCGAGATATGGCCACTACGAGTTTGTGGTCATGCCCTTCGGATTAACCAACGCCCCTGCGGCCTTTATGAAGATGATGAATAACGTTTTCAGAGATTACCTGGATGAATTCGTTATAGTCTTCATAGACGACATCCTGATTTACTCAAAGAATCAGGAAGAGCACAAAGACCATCTGAGAAAAGTTTTAGATAGGCTGCGGGAACATAAGTTGTTCGCCAAGCTCAGCAAATGCAGCTTTTGGCAAAGAGAAATTGGTTTCTTGGGTCATGTAGTCTCGGACAAGGGAGTGTCTGTGGACCAAGGGAAGATCAAGGCCATTGCGGACTGGCCCAGACCAAGGAACGCAACAGAGATCAGGAGCTTTCTCGGACTGGCTGGATACTACCGACGGTTTGTTAAGGGATTTGCCAGCATGGCTCAACCGTTGACAAAGTTGACCGGGAAAGATGTTCAGTTTGTGTGGACAGAAGGCTGTGATGCGAGTTTCAGCAAACTCAAGGAGATGTTGACGACTACTCCAGTATTGGCTCTTCCTATGGACAATGAGCCATACGTAGTGTACACAGATGCATCCAAAGTTGGACTTGGGTGCGTACTGATGCAGCAAGGCAAAGTGATTGCGTATGCGTCTAGACAGCTAAGGAAACACGAAGGGAATTATCCAACACACGACTTAGAAATGGCTGCTGTCGTGTTCGCGCTGAAGATATGGCGGTCATATCTCTATGGTGCTAAGGTCCAAGTCTTCACGGACCATAAGAGTTTGAAGTATATCTTTACTCAACCAGAGCTGAACCTTAGACAGAGGCGTTGGATGGAACTGGTTGCGGATTACGACTTGGATATTGCCTACCATCCGGGAAAGGCGAATCTGGTCGCAGATGCCTTGAGCCGGAAGAGAGTAGCTTCGGCTTCAGAGAAAGACATGGAGGAACTGGTTCACATGGTTGGAACCTTACGATTAGCTGCCTTGACTGACGAATTGGAACCGTTGGGTCTTGGTGCAGCGGATCAGGCAGACTTGTTGTCCCGAGTTCGCCTTGCACAGGAAAAGGATGAAGATCTGATGAAAGCTTCCAAGAACGAGAAGACAGAGTATCAGACTTCAAACAATGGGACGATTCTGGTTAATGGCCGAGTGTGTGTTCCTAACGACATAGGATTGCGGGATGAGATCCTAAAGGAGGCACATCAGTCAAAGTTTTCGATACATCCAGGAGCCAATAAGATGTATCGAGACTTGAAGAGGTACTATCATTGGGTTGGAATGAAGCGTGATGTTGCAAAATGGGTAGCTGGGTGCCCAATCTGCCAAATGGTTAAGGCAGAAAATCAAGTTCCGAGTGGACTACTTCAGAGTTTACCCATCCCAGAATGGCCTTGGGATAAGATCACGATGGACTTCGTGACTGGCTTGCCAATGAGGAACGGCAAGGACTCTATCTGGGTGATAGTGGACAGATTGACCAAGTCCGCACACTTCTTGGCTATCAACAAAACAGACAATGCAGCGGTGCTAGCTAAGTTATACGTGGAACAGATCGTCAGACTTCATGGAGTTCCGGTAAGCATAGTGTCAGATCGAGACTCCAAATTTTATTCGGCTTTCTGGAGAGCTATGCAGAAGTCGATGGGGACCAAGGTCCATATGAGTACAGCGTATCATCCACAAACGGATGGACAATCAGAGAGAACAATCCGAACACTTGAAGACTTACTGCGATCTTGTGTTTTGGATTGGGGAGACAAATGGGATCAGTACTTGCATCTGGCAGAGTTTTCATACAACAACAGCTATCATGCAAGCATTGGAATGTCACCTTACGAGGCATTGTACGGACGTCCGTGTAGGACACCACTATGCTGGACCCAAGTGGGGGAGCGCAGCATATTTGGCCGAGATTTTGTAGAAGAGACAACTGAAAGAATCCGAGTCTTGAAACTGAAGATGAAAGAGTCTCAGGACAGACAGAAGAGTTATGCAGACAGACGCAGAAAAGACCTTGAGTTCGAAGTAGGGGACATGGTATATCTCAAAACCGTCACCTACAAAGGCAAGGATCGATCCTCAAAGAATGCCAAGCTGAGTCCAAGATACATGGGGCCGTACAAAATCCTGGAAAGGATAGGAAAGGTCGCCTACAAATTGGAACTGCCCTCATCGATGGCGCAGTTCCATAACGTGTTCCATGTATCCTTGCTGCGAAAATGCATAAGGAATCAAGACAATGTGGTTCCTGAACCACCATCTGACTTGAGAGAGAACCTTACTGTGGAGGGACGACCAGTCCGGATCATTGGTAGAAAAACAAAACTTGAAGGGAGAAAGAATATCAGAATGATCCAAGTCGTTTGGGACTGCGATGGAGAGGAAGAAACGACTTGGGAGCCAGAGGCGAGAATGAAAGCTGAATTTCCAAAGTGGTTTGACAAACTCACGGAAGATTCAGGAAGAAAGACTCGAGGACGAGTCTGAGCCAAGTGGGGGAGAACTTGTAGCGACCGTGTTCCAAAGATCGATGTTAGGATGATCTGAGGATTGACTGGTCGGACTGTGAAAACGTTCTGAATGGATTGGATGATGCTAGAAAGAGCTGATCAGAGTTCGAAGGACTTTCCGTGGGTGGATGGGAGAACTTGGATTGGCGCCTGATTAGTAGCGACTAGAGCGGAACCCTGAACCCGATTAAAGCTAGGAACGGATCTGTTTTTGAGCCAGACAAAGCTCCATCAGTCGGTCTTACGCTCGGGTTATTGGACCAGCCGTTCGGTTTGTTGAAACTCAGGATGTTCAGACAACTCGATGAAAATCCAGGCAAAGCGGAATTTTCGGGCAGCGATGGTCGGATCCGGACAAGTGTTGTTGGATTCGGACAAGACGGTTGAACTGGTCGGCTAGACAGCGGTTGTCTGAAATCAGGCAAGGTGGTTAAGACTGTCGGCTAAACTGAGATGAGCTGATTCAGTAGAATCAGTCTGATTCGGACAAGCCGGTTAGAGTTGATGACTGGATCAGTCGGCTCTAGCTCGATTTCTGCCTAAGTTAAACTGGCGGGAACAGTTAAAGTCCGAATAGTGGAAAAACTCGCGCTGGAACGGCTTAGAGCGCGGGGTGTCGGTAACGGTTTAAGAGCCACGCGTGGAATACACGGACTGTCGGTCACGGTTTAAGAGCCGCGCGTGGAATCTGCGCGTGAAATACACAGAGTGTCGGTGACGGTTTAAGAGCCGCAGTTTCTCGGGCCTAAACCGCCCAACTGCCTTTTTAATCGTCTCCTTCGTCTTATTTCGACATTCTGTACGAAAACTGGAAGAGAGAACCAGAGAGAAAACACACAGAGAGAAAGGTCCGATTAAGAGAGAACTTTCGATATTTGGCTGGATCGAACAGATCCGAGTCAAGAACGATCGTCTGTGGAGTAAATCCGACTGTCTGGAAGTTTGAAGATCCGACGGAAACCGCTCAAGAGGTGTCAGAAGAGACCGAATCAAACAGAATATACCGACTCTAAGACAAAGGTGAGTGCGTGACCGTAGCCTATCGTACTGAATCGTAGTCTGACTGATCGGAATGTTCTATGTACTGATTGCTTGTCTAATTCGAATTATCTGCTAAGATCTGGCTTAGTCCGAACAGTCGATTCCTTCCATCGACGCATCTGGACCTGATCATGCGCCTAGAGCCGTATTGGCCTGCTAGGGCTTGACTGGATCAGATGGCGCTTTGGCTTGGAATGATTGGGTCGGCTAAGTAACTGACTGACGATAAGCATGTCCGTTTATTGACTGATTGACTCGATTGCTTTACTTGGCTGAGTGAGACGGAATGACCGCTCTCACTAAGCATAATGTTGCTTATGCCTCCTTATTTGGATGCAGATCAGGACCAGACCCGAAAGGGTAAAGACACAGCCTGAACGCGAGACGAAGGCAGGAAGGAAGGATGGTGGGTTTGGGTAGATATAGGACGAGTTTAACATGTAATAGCTTATAGCGAACTGACTTGTTAACTCGAACCTCAGACTATCTATTCAAATCGTATTATGCTTTACTTGACTGTCTGAAAAAGAACTAACACTCTGAAATAATACTAAGTAAGAAAAAATGAAAACGGCCCAAGTCTGATCGAGGAAGTCGAGCCAGACTCGTACTGATGTTACGAAAAAATGGGTTGGGGCGTTTCACAGAGCCCGCGTCGACCTTTTATCTAATAAATGCATCCCTTCCAGAAGTCGGGGTTTGTTGCACGTATTAGCTCTAGAATTACTACGGTTATCCGAGTAGTAGTTACCATCAAACAAACTATAACTGATTTAATGAGCCATTCGCAGTTTCACAGTCTGAATTCGTTCATACTTACACATGCATGGCTTAATCTTTGAGACAAGCATATGACTACTGGCAGGATCAACCAGGTAGCATTCATAAATCACGGCAAGCCCTGGTCATGTTCCCGCAAACACATGGAAAGAGGGAACAGACGAAGACTTGACCGTCATCTTTTGTCCGGAGACAAACGTGCTTAGCAGGACAGAATTTCTTCGAGTCACCGCCATAATCTTTCCGCAACCGAGATCCCAGCAAACAGCTTGTTCACCTTGGCGAACAATGCATAAATTATGCAAAGACGCAAGGATCACAAGTGCCGGCTTATGTGTTCACGACTTCCCCAATGAAGGAGATGCCGCGAACAATATTTTAAGCAAAGCTTAACAATTCCTTCTAGATAGGTACGCAACACAGGCCCCTGATCAGTTCAACAAGCATAGCTATGCTAGTGAAGAAACTGAGAAGGATAGTTGGTCTGTAGTTGGGTGCGCGAGCACAGAGCCTACAAACACTAGCTATCCAATCATCACTCATACGCCGCACGTTCATTGCCCCGCTAACATCAATCTTTCCAACCACTCTCGAGATGTAATCAAAAGAGCAGCTGGAAGACGGATGAAACCAGGCCAAGACCACACAAGCGCGAAAATTTGATTTTAGGGGCAAAATGGTCCACCGGAAAAGTCGCCGGAAAAGTCACCGGAAAAGTCGCCGGAGACAGTCCCGGCCATCGGACCTCAACCCAAGCATCATCGTGCTGCACCAAGCACTCGGACATTACCCACACCCATTCGGACTCCCACCCTCCTGGTAGGCACAGAGGAGTGCCTACCCCTTATATAGACAAAACACTTTTTTTCAGCATGTCACCAGTAGACATTGGTTGTGTTCCGGGAGTATTTTTAATGTAAAAAAAAAAATACTTCGAATTTGAATCTGATTTTTTGCATGCTTCATAAGGATGGTTAAAGCTATTTTCTGGTAAATTTTCATAATTTTCTTTTGCTTCTAACCATGTCTTTTGCATGCTACAAGGTTCGGAGTTTTGTTGTCTTCACGGATGTCTATAGCAACTTTTGATCAACACTTGACATCCTAAACTCATTGTTGACATATTTTTGATGTTTCCTTTCAGAAAACTTTCTTCAAAAATATTAATTTTTGAATTTTTGGCTTCTCGGGTGATTTTGGCTGTCCGTGGGGGATTTTCGCCCACGACGTGGGTGATTTTCGCCACGACGTGGGTGATTTTCGCCACGACGTGGGTGATTTTCGCCCACGAGGACTGTCCGTGGGTGATTTTCGCCACGAGGACTGTCCGTCAGTACACATATCAGCACGTTGGCCCTTCCCGTGGACTGTCCGGGTGATTTTGGCCCACGATGACTGTCCGTCAGTACGCATATCAGCACGTTGGCCCTTTCCGTGGACTGTCCGGGTGATTTTCGCCCACGAGGACAGTACA
>NW_026014508.1:125000-130000 GCF_020379485.1 Brassica napus
GGTCACCCACATGGCCCGGCCACTGTCCAGACCCGGCCCAACTGCCCATGACTTGAACACTCAGTCCAGCTGAGTTGAGCTGATCCCCAGCTGTCCCAGCTGAGTGAGCTAGTCCATCTAGCTCAGGGAGCTGACACACTCTTCAGTGAGCTACACTGAGCTGCACTACACTTCACCTAGCTGGTCGAGCTTGCTTACTGCATCGCCCAGCTGTTATACACTGTGTCCAGCTTGTTTCCTTTATCTTCTTCAATCCTTCTAAGTCCCTTGGTCAATTTCCAGACCTAGACTTAGTTTTCCCATGATCCATTCTGATCACTCACTTCATCGAGCTTCACCTGGATCTTGTCCAGCTACCAGCTCGCTTGTCCAGCTCCTTTGAGCTTGTCTCCTTCTTGGATTAGCTATGCCTTAGCTTCCTGATGCCCTTAACCTTACTTCCAGGCTATGACACGCTTGTCTTTGGGCCATATGACCATACTGGTGCATTTCCACGCACCGCAGTCCGTCCGGACGATCCTATCCAGAATCGGGGACATGACAAGTCTCCCCCACTTACGAAGGATTCGTCCTCGAATCCAGTGGTGTTAACCTCTTGTCTCATGACAAAGGTTCCATCCGAACTCCTTTGTACCCGGAACATGGAGCATGCTCGATTGGTTCTTTCTAACCAATTTGTTGCATCTCCCACCTTGTTCCTTCTCACTGACCACGTCCTGGTCATCATATACACAACAAGTCTCCCCCACTTGATAGATATTTAACCCAAAATCTTATCAAGTGGTCCATCAAGCACCCATACAAAGACATGACTTGTGTCACTGACCCAACTCTCCAGGTTGGGGTCCTAGTAGACACCAAGTCTCTTACTCTCTGACCCTAGTCCATGACTAGATCATCTTCAGTCCCTAAGAACTTACTGCATACCCGAGTCTTAGTAGATTTACCCAATCTCCAAGCCACTCAATGTATCAGTCAAGTCTTAATGAACTCGTTCCAATCTTTAGGCCGCTTGTTGTACCACAAGTCCTAACAGATTGTTTTGTTTCCTTATGTCCTTACAGACACCAAGGGTTCATGATCACAGCCTAATCGTACTGGATCATCCCTTAACCGACCACAGCCTTTTCCAGCTTGGCCATATTGCGATCTTAGTCCCTACTAGACTAACCGCCTTATCTTTACTTCTGTCCATCACTGGACTTTGTCATATTTCGATCCTGGTCCATTTAGGACGTGATCATATTCCGGTCCTGGTCCACTCAAGGACTCGACCGTGCATTCCGACCATAGGTCCATCTCCGAGTAGGTCGTGTCCTGATCCTCGTCCCTTACCGGACTTGATCATATTACGGTTCTGGTCCACTCAGGGACTCAACCGTCTCAATCAATACACAGCCTGAAGCTACCATCTTTCTGTTTCACAAAAAGAACTGGTGCTCCCCAAGGCAATACACTAGGGCATATGAACCCCTTCTCAAGCAACTCCTCAAGTTGCTTCTTCAGCTCTGCCATCTGAGCTGGTGCCATTCTATATGGACTTTTAGATAATGGGGCCGTTCCAGGTTCCAATTCAATGATGAATGGGCCAGCCCTATCAGGGGGAATGCCCTGTAGTGCCCCAAACACATCCTGAAATTCCTGAACCAACGGTATAACCTCTGGGTCACAGGCCCCTACAACCTCATCAGTGTAAATGGTAGCCAAAAGGCCTCACAACCATTTCCAAGCATACGTTCTATTGGACTGCTGAAACCACCAAACTACAAGAGGTTGGCTTGATTCCTTGGTACTTAATCGGGGTCCAAACTCGTTCTCAAGTTGCACCCTTCCCAGGTGACAATCTAGAGTTGCCCGATACTTTCCCAACCAGTCCATGCCCAAGATCACTCCATGATGCTTGAGGGGGACCACAATCAGATCTATAGGCATCGGCCTATCCAAGATCACCACAATCAGATCTATAGGCATCGGCCTATCCAAGATCACCACAATCAGATCTATAGGCATCGGCCTATCCAAGATCACCACAATCAGATCTATAGGCATCGGCCTATCCAAGATCACCACAATCAGATCTATAGGCATCGGCCTATCCAAGATCACCACAATCAGATCTATAGGCATCGGCCTATCCAAGATCACCACAATCAGATCTATAGGCATCGGCCTATCCAAGATCAGATCTATAGGCATCGGCCTATCCAAGATCACCACCGATCATTAAGTACTTAGATGAGTAGGATCTCGGTTTGATCACACATTTGGAAAATGTCCCATACCATTCTCCAAAGCATCACACATTTGTGAACGTCCCATACCATTCACAAAAGTGTTTATAGTATACCTCAATCCTCCTCATACTAAGATACTTAACATCGTGTTTCCAATTCCTCTTGGAATTGATCCATTCCATTCATTCAATCTTAAGGAATCCTACTTTGACTTACACTGAGTCCAAGCTGATCCATCTGATCACAAGCCCACTCATGTACTAGCCATGTAGCGTCTCCCTTAGACTAACATGAACATTGCATATGCTCACTTGTTTTGAACGGCCACCAAGGGATAACATTTACCTCCAAGAGAGTGCTGCACGTTTCTTTCAACCTAAGCCACTCTCTGGTCCATGTTACTTCCTTTGTCCAGGTCGTCCATACAAAGATCTTGCATTGCTCCATCATCCAATCCGTCCATTATTCCCAAATAACTAGATAAACTAACCTTTATGTTTTCAGGGTCTTGCCGTGGAAGAGTGTATCTTGGCTAAGCCGGCTCATCTTGGAACTTCCCCGTTCACAAGCATGAAACCCAAACTTACCTCAACCCTCACTTGGCTCACCACAACTAAGGTTCCAAGTCATCTCAGTTTTCAGAAATAATTTCGGTTTGGAACTCAACATCTTTGAGCACTGTCCGTAACAGGATCAAGCATGCTCTGATACCAACTTGTAAGACCCGATCCCGGCCGACTAGGCCGCGGTCGATGCCTCACGTCGCTCAGTCCATACCCAGACCGAACCTCTAAAAATTTTGCCCTTTATTTAAAATATCGCCCATTGGCGAGGGCTAACTCAGATCCTAGCTCAAGACTACCTTAGTCATTCCCTAGCTAGATCAATACAACACATACGCAGCGGAATAATATCTACTTAACCATTCTATCTAGATCTATGCAACATTGCTAGATCATACCTTTGCCACATCCACGGAGCTTGTTAGCTCATCGGCCCAGCTACACTAGCTGAATGAACTCATAAACCAGCTGATCGAGCTGCGAGGTAGCCTTGCCCAGCTCCCCGTCCACTCGTCCAACTCCCTTATACCTTCATAAACTCTTCTCTTGGGTACTTAGTCATTCAGCCAACCATCCCCACAGACATAAGTAACCCTTGAGAAGTCTTCAAACAGCTAAGGACATGCATCTGGCCCTTACCGGCTCATGCACTGTCCCACATCCTTTTTGCCTTATCAACTTATGATACCAAGTCCAGCTCATGGACTAACAATGCCCATCAGATCCTGAGTCAATCAACCAACCACCCCACATGACTCAGAACTGATGAGTCTTCACACTTCCTAATCAGTCATGGAACCATGTCCCACTGAACCTGATTAGTGTTGCTCTTACCACCGGTGCATCCTTTGATCAATCAGATCAGACACCTTGATCCATCATCCAAGGATCAGGTCGTCCATCCTTACCCATGATCAGATCACACACGGCCTGCCTTACCAACACCAAGGTTGATAACCAGCAATTCCTTATGATCAATATCATAAGTGACAATATGTTCCAGCACACAAACATATGATCAGATATCCTAACACAAGGATCTGACCCCAATATGCCCTCAGGTGCAATTTCGACCGCAAGCAAACCTGCTCAAAAACATAGCCAATGCTTTGCACATAGCTTACCAACCCAAGGTTGATAACTAACATTCCTTATGATCAATAATCATAAGTGACAAACATTTCACAATACACAAGCATATGATCCGATAACCTAACACAAGGATCTATCATTGCATGGCTGGTTCCATAACTAACCGATCATTTTCTCATTAAACCCAAATCTGGCCGATTTCAAATGTGATCCAAAAATCAATTAAAATTCATGACAATTCATGATAAATCATAACTAAGAGAATGGTCCAATCGGATTTCCCAGAACCGGCCTCCAGCCCCTAGATCTCGGCCAAGATCAGCCAAACCGGCCCAAGGGACCATCTCTAAATCAATCCCTAAAAACTCATTAGGATTCATGATAATTCATGATAAATCTTAACTAAGAGAATGGTCAAGTCAGAATTCCAAGAACCGATCTCGATCCTATAGATCTTGACCTAGAACAGCCCCACCGGCCACCTTGACCATCTCGAAATCAATTAGATAAAAATCCCCAAATACCATGATAATTCATTATAAATACCCACTAAGAAGAATCAATCATCAGATCCCCTCAAGCCCTTCAGGAACTATGAGATCCGATCATACCTTCCAAACCAAGGCCATGGAGGATTTCTCCTAACCGGCCAAGGCCATGGTTTAGTGTCATCAAGTCTGATCCAACAGACTACACCATAATCATTCATAATATATATATTCCTCAAGGACGTGCCATACTTGGCCATGATCAATTCCTCAGTCAACAGAATTGGAATTCAAACGGTAATCATAAAACCGGTTACCTTATACATGATCTGATTAGATCATGTGCCTTCCCTTATCATGGACGGCCATGCTCCTCCAGGGCACGCCTCCATCATTGTCCTATCACATACCTCCAGTATTGATAAGATCTATTCAAGGGTCGCACCAACTTCCCATCCATGGAACTTCCATGAAACCAGTTTCTACACTGCATCCGCCTTCAAGGCTGTCTTGGCCTGTAAGAGTGGAGTCTGGCCTTCTCCCTTCTCTCCTGGTTAAATGCGTGTGTTCCCAAGACACAGAGGAAGCCCAGGATGTGATCATCCATGATCAAACATCCTCAC
>NW_026014508.1:167500-170000 GCF_020379485.1 Brassica napus
ATGCATGGTGCATCTGGTGGTTCTTCTTTGAACAGATAGGATATGATAATCCCTCTGGTCCGGCCTGGTGTGAACTTAGCCTTGGAAATATCTCCAGAATTTTCAGCGTTTGTTCCTGTCATAAACTCAACTTCTTTGGCAAAGACAAGTGTGTTATGGTAGTCATGGGATATTCAACTATATAAATCGGTTTGATGAGTTCCAATTTCAGTAGATGAAAAATTTTCTTGCTTCTTGTCTAAGTGGGATCTAAGACAAGGATTATGTTCTACATAATTTTCTAAGCATCCTAGTCTTTCTTCAAACTTATCAGGGCATAATAAATCAGTATGCATAATATCCAAATAATTGATTATCAAACAAAGGATAGTTGCACTTACCTGATTAGAAGCTTGATTGGTGCATCCAATGGCACGGCCTGTCTGTTTGGTGACTGGTCTGGGGGTTCTTCCTGAAGTAAGATGCTACTGGTCGTAGTGCCATCTTTCCAGAGAGGTGTTTAAGCAAAGATGGCTCCTTTGGTGGTGCCTTGTCATCTCTCTTTAAAATCACCTTCTTTTGCTTCATAGGTCCTTTGCTAAATGATGTACCTGTGTCACACCTTTTGGGACTAGACAAGCATATCATGGTAGCCTTGGAAGAATCATAAACAGAGCACACTAATTTATTTAAATTATTTTGTACCTCCTCATGTGCTTGGACCGAAACATCTACTAGTTTCAATGGATTTCTAGTGGCTGGTTTAAGTCCTTCTTGTGGGTCTGGTTCAGGGATGATTTCTTCTTGCTTTAACCTTGAAACCACGTCCTCCTGGTCCATATTTACACCTGCATAATCAGCCTTTGGGCAAGACAAGTGCATTATACCAGAAGTAGGAAATTTACATGCTAAGTGAGATATAACTTCACTAGTTGAATCCAAGTTAACTTCTAGTGAATTAGAAGTCACTACTAGCCTAGTTGGACAGGTTACAGCAAAGTGGCCTTTCTCATGACACCTATAGCAAATGAATTCTACTGGTTTAGAAGACTTACTTGGTTTCTTCTTCTCATGGAACTTAGGCAATGGCTTTGTACTTAGCTCTCGAGTTTTGGCTTGTGGAGTTGGAACTCCTTGCACGCCACTGGCCCTTGCTGCTGTTGTATGCTCGGTTGCTCCCTTGATGATGAGTGTAGACTCCTGGTGTAGCTTTAGGTCGTGAGCATTTTTGAGCTTAGCCTTTCGATTTGGCCTTTTTGCCAATATCAGCCGCCTTGGTTCAAGATTAGTATAGACCCGTATCTGATTCAACAGCTCATCTCCAGCTCCTTTCACATATTCTTCATACAAGAGTTCTTTCATTTCTTGCCAAGTAGCTTCTGGTTCATCATAGGCAAGTCGCCAGTAAGCATCTTGTTCCCACTTTCTAAAGGCATCTTCAGTGAGAGTGTCTTCGGCAATGGCTGTCTTATCCTCTTCATGGACTTGGTTAGAATCAAACCAATGTTCCATATCTTTCTCCCAGCACAAGTATGCTTCTGGTCCTTGATGATGGCCTGCAAAGATGACGTAACCAGGTTGATCATCATTTCTTCCAGCCTCACTTAAGGCCTCTTCTTCTTCAGCAATGTCTTGTTGAGAGTCTGGCTTTCCTCCATAGTTTCCCTCAGAGTTTCCTACACTGGTTTGTGAGCCAGTTTCGTCTTGGTACTCATCCTCCTGGTCAGAGTAAGGTACTTCACACCAGGGTATGCCTTCAGCATGAGACTCGTCTCCAACTTCTTCTTTAACAGATTGGAAACTTGCTTCTCCTCCATCAACATCTTCATAGACTTCTTCCGTTTTAGAGAAATTTTCCTCATGCTCATTTGCCTCTTCTAAACTGATTTCAGAATCAGCTTCCTCTTGCCATGAGCCTTCCTGGTCAGCTTCAGGATCATCACCTTCTGTCTCTTCTCCATGGCATTCATCTCCTTTATTGAAACTGATATTTGATTCAGTTTCTCCCTCATACTCTCCTTGGTAGCTGGTATCTCCATGTGAGTAATCAGGTGGCTCTGGTTCAGGATATGCTTCAGCAGGATCGTCTCCATACTCTGACATAGAGTAGTTATCATCAGAACATGACCCATCACAGCCATCCTCTTCATCGGACCAAGCTTGGTCGGCTTCATCAAGATCGGAGCCTTGGCTTGATTCATAAGAACTCTCTTCCTCAAAGTAATCTGCCATGGCGTCTCCCCTTATTGGTACCTTTCAAAAACAGAGAATAAGAGTATCAAGTCGTGGCTTAACAAAAGAAAGAAGAAGAATAAGAAACAAAAAAAAGATGGAAACCTAGTATTTTTTTTTTTTGAAAGTTTTGAAACAAATGGAAAATTAACTCCTATTTTTTTTGTTTAACTTTATCAAGCAAATCTCGAAATCTATAAAATAAAACAATGGAAATAAATATTTATTTTGGTTTTCAATTTAAAAGAAACAAAACAAGAAAAAAAAAAGGATTTTATGCTTGATGCAA
>NW_026014508.1:175000-177500 GCF_020379485.1 Brassica napus
CCGTGACTTGTCTGCATAGTGCAGCCTTGGCCGCACACAGTCCATGACTCGGCCAAAGAGGCTGAAGAGACCATAAGAGACAACGGCCTGGCCACAAAGGCCATAACCGACCGGAAAGGCCATTACCTATAAAAGGTTCGGCCATTACCTATATGCTTGGGGACATAATGAATTTACATGTACAGAATGATAATAAGATCATATGCATCAGGCCATATAAGTGAGCATAGATATTCCCATCTAAAGAATGAATACGGGTCATTAAAACCAGACATACCATCTTAAGAGATTTTGAAATAAACCACCACATACATATGTGTGCCGTCTAAGATGGAACCTCAGAAGAGGATTGGGAATATATGTTGGATAGGAGTAATACTTTCTCCCACGAATTCAAAGAAAGCTTGAGCCAAAACATGGGTGATTAAAATAGTGGCCAGGTACGGATTGCATGACCAAAAGCATCCGACTATCCAAACATTAAAGGAGAAAGATTATAAGCTGGATAAAGAAAGAGTAAAGGAATGATAAGAATGGTTTTAACCATCATTGTCTTGGCAAGATCCTCGGACTAGAAAATATGATATAAGACGTCCAAAGTAAGATAATATAAAGATAGCCAATTGAGAATGACTAAGTAATAACCAGCTTAGCACCAAATGAAACGTCCTAGAAGGGACATAATCAAGTTGCTATAGAGTCTATACAAGATAGACCAAGTGTTCCATAAAGATAAAGGAACCTCGGATAGAAAGAGAAGAGAAAGGTGCATAGACAGATCCGAGGTCATGATAAGAGAAACCGTACCAGACATTGAGAAAAGGCTGCGCAGCTACACATCTAAGGTACCAAACCATGTAGTCTTGGGACGCCAAGCTACTAGGTAACAAAGGTCCTGGATAATGAAATCTCAAAGTGATCAGATCATGTCTGGAACATATTGGAACTACATGAAGGTGTCGACACACACACACATGAATACAAAGATGCATAAGAGAATAGCACTTGAACATAAAGAGATAAGCGACGATTATGAACCCACGAATGAGTACTCATCATACAATCATAGAATCATAAAGATTAGAAAGATTAGAAAGATAGACGTGGAGGTTCAAAGTATCTAAAGAGAGATGAGCGTATTGGCCATATACATATACAGAAACGCCATCTGATAAACCAGTGAAGTAGATGGATCTTGTGAGATAAAGAAACCGTGAGAGAAGACACATGATCACGTGGCCTAGAGTGTCCATGTCTTCATATTAACAACATTAGATCATAGCTTGTTAACACAAGGTACTCACAGAGATCAAAGGAACATATTATAAGGAGATGAACTCCTATGTGGTGATTGCTGCTACAGATTTTCGATATTAAACCAAGTCTGGTCATAAGAAAGAAAATAGATACAATACTGATGTAGTAAGCAGAATATAGATCACTGGATAAGATAAGAGGACAGCTTTGTTCCTAAGCTGATTCATGGACGAAAGCAAAAGCAGCTGCATATAGTAAAAGGAAATTGATCACACATGATCATTGATCTTGGAGTTGTGTAAAAGACAATCCAATAACAGTCCATATACATATGAGAATTTATAAAGAAATTCCTTGTGCTTATACTAAACCTAAAGGAGGTTAGTAAATATAGAATGAAATCTATGTGGATGACTGACTAAAAACAAAAAAAACGTCCAGCACACCAGCTAAGAGCATCCGGCTCTCTGGCCAAAAGCGTCCAGCCCTCAGGCTATAAGCGTCCGGCTCTGTCCATCCAAGGGCGTCCGGCCCCTTCTACCAAGGACGTCTGGCTCATATCCTTTGATCACGGCTAGTATAAAAGATCAACCAACAGGTTGTAATCCGACATAAGATCCCTTAAGGATCCGGCATAGCAAGAATAGTTTACTGCTGCTGTATAACCTGCAGAAGACTTTGTCGTGAGGTTAAGAGGAGATATTATATCTACCCTTCCCGGTCGGATACCAAAAGTGTTGTAAGCCCGTGAAGTCAAGATCCATGACCTAATAATATATACTTAGCATGTGTTATGATCCACAGAAACTAAGGTCATGAGACGCCATCATATGGCATTACCTAAGGCAAAGGAATCAATGTCCATATCCATGAGTGTGTTCGGCTTAAGAGCCACAGCAATGATCATTGATCTTGAACACTCATGAGACAATTAGTAGACATGTATAGACGTGGTCTATGAACTGGACATGGATCAGCCAGATTGAAACATGGTCAAATGGTAAATATAAATCGCCAAAGTAAAGAGTTTGAAAGTAGACAAACACGTCTAGACCATGGACACATGCAAAGCACGTTTTATAAATACCAACAAGTGATCCCCGAGGACATTGTGATTCATATTGTTTAGCACACATGCTTTACCGGGACACTCAATGTCAAAGGACATGAGAAACGACGTAAGAGGTCTAAGTGGTCTCAATTACGGTTCAGTAATGAAACTGACCGATTACTCCCATCCTAT
>NW_026014508.1:182500-187500 GCF_020379485.1 Brassica napus
CAACTCAGTCACGTACCAGAACCAGACGTGACCACCCAAGGAGGAACAGCCGGTCCGATCTAGAAATCCGAGAAGAGTCTTATGATGATGATCGATCCATCAACCGTCCAAGGAGAGTTCCTAGGCATCAAAACCGAGGTGATGTCAATCCTTTTGGTAGAAATGAAAGAACTAATGATGGCTTGGGTGGTTTGAAATTGAAAATTCCAAGTTTTGATGGCAAAAATGATCCGGATGCTTTTCTTGAATGGGAAAGAAAAATTGAACTTGTGTTTGATTGTCAAAATTTTTCTGATATTAAGAAGGTTAGACTTGCTGCTGCTGAGTTTACTGGCTATGCTATTAACTGGTATGATCGAGTTGTGACTAGCAGGAGGAGAGCAGGTGAGGCGCCAGTCGATACATGGGATGAGCTTTCCATGCTGATGCGGAGACGTTTTGTTCCCGACCATTACCACCGGGATCTACACCATAAACTCAGGCGTTTGCTTCAAGGTTCTAAGACAGTTGAGGACTATCACCAGGAGATGGAGACCTTGATGATCAAAGCTGATGTAGAAGAGCCCTTAGACGCCACCATGGCCAGATTTCTTACCGGGCTCAACCGGGACATACAAGACCGCATGGAGCTGGAAGACTATGACAGCATGGAGCAGATGCTACACAAGGCTGTGCTGATCGAGCAACAAGTCAAGAGAAAGGGTCTCACTAAACCAACCTTTGCTTCTAAACCGACCTTTGCTTCCAAGCCAAACTATCAAGACAAGGGTAAGTCTTCTTCCACAACAAATATAGCTTTTAAGACTAATGTCCCTGCTCGTGATGATAGAGAAAAGAAAGAAGAGGCTACCAAACGAACTAGAGACATCCAATGCTTTAGGTGTCAAGGCCTTGGCCACTATGCCAATCGATGTCCAAACCAAAAGGTGATGGTGCTTTTGGAGAATGGAGAAGTCGAATCTGAAGAAGACAAGGAGGATCTCGGACCAGTGTATGATGATGATGATGAGAAAGAAGCACTTGACTTCCCGGTTCATGGTCCCCTTCTTGTTACTAGGAGGGTCTTGGACGACACCACTGATCCCATCTTTGATGAGGAGGTCGATGGAGTGATCGATGAGTTTTGCTCGACCTTTGTGAAAAGTTCTGATCCGATCTATGATGAAGATGTCCTTGATAAGCCGAGCCATGGTTCACTACTGGTTACTAGGCGTGCCTTGAGTGTCCAACCAAAATCCAATGACAAAGAACAAAGGGAGAATCTCTTTCACTCTAGATGTCTCATTTCTGATAAAGTTTGTTCTTTAATCATTGATGGAGGTAGTTGCACTAATGTGGCTAGTGACACCCTTGTAAAGAAACTTGGGCTTGTTACTCGACCTCTTTCTCGTCCTTTCAGGTTGGAGTGGCTCAATGAGGCCGGAGAACAGTATGTGAAGGAGCAAGTCACAGTTCCACTCTCCATTGGCCGATATGAGGATGAGGTTGTGTGCAATGTGCTTCCCATGGATGCTTGCCATGTTCTTTTGGGCCGGCCTTGGCAATTTGACAAGAAGGCAGTGCATGATGGTTTCACAAACCGGCATTCATTTGATCATCAGGGAAAGAAGATCACCTTGGTGCCTTTGTCGCCTTCGGAAGTTCATCAAGACCAGGTCCAACTTAAGAAGAACCGAGACCAAGACTCTAAAGCTGATAAACCTGAGACCAGTACCAGAAACTCCAACTTCTTTGTCAAGGAAAGTCAGGTAAGGAAGTCTCTTTGCTCTCAAAGGCCATTTCTCTTACTGATTTATAAAGAGTCTCTCTTGGCCTCATCGTCTTCTGATCTTGCACCGGAGATTCCGAGTGAGTTTTTAGGTATCTTGCAGGATTTTTCTGATGTGTTTCCAGAAGAAAATCCCAAAGGATTGCCACCGGTAAGAGGCATTGAGCATCAGATTGATCTCGTCCCGGGCGCCTCTCTACCGAACCGACCAGCGTACCGCACCAATCCGGTCGAGACCAAGGAGTTGGAGAAACAGATCAATGACTTGCTTGAAAAGGGATACATCAGAGAGAGTCTCAGTCCCTGTGCCGTGCCTGTTCTACTTGTACCAAAGAAGGATGGCTCCTGGAGGATGTGTGTGGACTGCCGGGCCATAAACAACATCACGGTAAAGTATCGACATCCTATCCCTCGTCTTGATGATATGCTTGATGAACTCCATGGTTCTAAGTACTTTTCTAAGATAGATTTGAGAAGTGGCTATCATCAGATTAGGATGAAAGAAGGTGATGAATGGAAAACGGCCTTTAAAACAAAACTAGGTTTGTATGAGTGGCTTGTCATGCCCTTTGGTCTCACTAATGCACCTAGTACTTTCATGCGCCTAATGAATCATGTCTTGAGGTCTTTTATTGGTCATTTTGTTGTGGTTTACTTTGATGACATTCTTATTTACAGCAAAAGCCTTGAAGAGCACAAACAGCACTTGAAATCTGTTCTTGAAGTCCTTAGAAAGGAACGTTTGTTTGCTAACCTTGGAAAGTGTTCTTTTGGCACAGATCATGTGGTCTTTCTAGGTTTTGTTGTAGGTGCAGATGGCTTGAGAGTGGACGAGCAGAAGGTCCAAGCAATCCGGGACTGGCCGATTCCGACCTCCATTGGTGAAGTAAGAAGCTTCCATGGCCTTGCCGGCTTCTATAGGCGATTTGTTCAAAACTTCAGTACCTTGGCCGCTCCTCTTACTGAAGTAATCAAGAAGAACGTGGGGTTCAAATGGGGACCAGCTCAGGAAGAAGCATTCGAAATCCTTAAAGGGAAGTTGACTCATGCCCCTTTACTTGTACTTCCAGATTTTTCTAAAGCTTTTGAAATCGAATGTGATGCTTCTGGTGTTGGTATTGGTGCTGTGTTGATGCAGGAAGGAAAACCAGTGGCTTATTTCAGTGAGAAGCTGGGAGGAGCCATGCTCAACTACCCCACATACGACCAAGAACTCTATGCCTTGGTGAGGGCCCTTCAAACGTGGCAGCACTATCTTTGGCCTAAGGAGTTCATTATCCACACTGATCATCAGTCTCTAAGACACCTTAAGGGTCAGCAAAAGCTCAACAAGAGGCATGCTCGTTGGATGGAGTTCATTGAGACATTCCCATATGTGATCAAGTACAAACAAGGTAAGGAGAATGTTGTGGCCGATGCATTGTCTCGAAGGTATACTCTTCTCTCAGCTCTTGAAACTAAACTTCTTGGTTTTGAATTTATCAAGGATCTTTATGCTTCTGATCAGGACTTTAAAGAGATTTTTCGAAAATGCCCAAAGGTTGCTTATGGCAAATACTTTCAAAATTCTGGTTTCTTATTCTTTGATAACCGTTTGTGTGTGCCCCAATGTTCTTTGAGGGAATTGTTTCTCAGGGAAGCTCATGGAGGTGGGCTTATGGGACATTTTGGTGTCAAAAAGACTTACAAGGCGGTTCATGATCACTTCTATTGGCCGAGCTTAATGAAAGATGTGGAACGGATATGTAGCCGTTGTGTGGTGTGCAAGAAGTCTAAATCCAAGTCTTCAAACCACGGTTTGTATTCTGCACTTCCTATTCCTTCTCATCCTTGGGTAGACATTTCTATGGATTTCGTGTTAGGATTGCCAAGGTCTAAGTCTGGACGAGATTCAATCTTTGTTGTTGTAGACAGATTTTCGAAAATGGCTCATTTCATTCCTTGTCATAAAACTGATGATGCCACACAAGTAGCTGATTTGTTCTTTAGAGAGATTGTTAGGTTGCATGGAATGCCTAAGACCATTGTATCTGATCGTGATGCTAAGTTCCTTAGTTACTTTTGGAAAACCTTATGGTCTAAACTAGGAACAAGATTGATGTTTTCTACAACTTGTCATCCGCAAACTGATGGTCAAACTGAAGTTGTTAATCGAACCTTGTCTGCTCTGCTTAGGTCTTTGGTTAAGAAGAATCTTAGGCTTTGGGAAGAATGTTTACCACATGTTGAGTTTGCTTACAATCATGCAATGCATTCTGCTACGAAGTTTTCTCCTTTTGAAGTTGTTTATGGGTTTAATCCGTTGTGTCCACTTGATCTTTTACCTTTGCCTTTGAGTGAAAGAGTTAGTACAGATGGCAAGAGGAAGGCGGACACTATCAAAAAGCTACATGAACAGGTTCGTGCAAACATTGAAGCCAAGACCGAGATCTATAAAAGATATGCCAATCAGAAAAGAAAGGAAGTTATTTTCAAAGAAGGCGATCTTGTTTGGGTTTACTTGAGGAAGGAGCGATTTCCAGAAGAAAGAAAGTCTAAACTTATGCCTCGGGTCGATGGTCCATTCCAGATCCTCAAAAAGATCAATGACAATGCTTATCAGCTTGATCTTCAAGGTAAGTATGACATTTCTTCGAGCTTTAATGTTTCTGATCTTTCCCCTTTTATTGTAGATGATCCGGATTTGTGGTCAAATCCTTTTGAAGAAGGAGGGAATGATGTGCCCCAGTCCGAGGATCAGTCCATGGAATCAGATCAGAACGAGGATCAGAACGTCCGGAACAACGCAACTGAGGTTCAGTCCATCGATCGGGCCGAACATACCGCTCGGGCCGTGTATCGTCTTGACCCGCACTCGTCCGGTTTGGAGCTTCAGCATAACCCACGACCAGATGGCCAAATCAACCGTACTGAAGTTCGCCTCTCCCGTCCTGTTCGACATGCTAAGTCCTTTGGTCAAGCCAGAAGTGAAGTTGTTCGAGTGGAATCCAAATCCGACCATGGTTTCTCGCTCTTAAGCCGTCTTGGCCGAACCGGCGAACGTTCTGATGAACTGATCCAACACTTCGATCAGTTCATGAACTTTGATCAGCCAAATCTCTCTAAGGCAAGACTCTTGAGGCTGTCCGAAGACTTAGCCACCTTTTGGCCCGGAACAGTTCATGAAAGTCATCCGTCCGTACATGAAGAACGAACCGGCCGTGTACTTCTTCTCACCGCGGGACGTGCTATC
>NW_026014508.1:202500-205000 GCF_020379485.1 Brassica napus
ATGTTGTGCCCATGCAAGCCGGCCATATACTTCTCGGAAGGCCGTGGCAGTTTGACAAGGAGACACTTCACCATGGCCGCACCAACATCTACAGTTTCGTCCACAACAACAAGAAGCACAGCCTAGCACCTCTCAGCCCTCAAGAAGTTCATGATATGCAGAAGGCAATGACGCAGTCCGGCCAGGTAAGTAACACTAACCTTTACATGACTTCCGGACAAGTGCTTAAATCATTACAACGTGAGACACAGGTGCTACTAATGATCTTTAAGGAAGGTTGTTTTGCAGGTTTAGAAGCTCCTGAAGTACCGGACGTAGTACAAGACCTCATGGGACGTTACAAGGATGTCTTCCCTGACGAGATCCCTGCCGGTTTACCCCCTATCCGTGGCATAGAACATCAGATCGATCTTGTACCCGGCGCGCCACTACCAAACCGAGCCGCTTACCGTGTCAATCCTGAGGAAGCTAAGGAGCTGGAACGGCAGGTCCAAGATCTCATGGACAAAGGCTACATCCGCGAGAGCCTTAGCCCCTGTGCAGTCCCGGTCCTACTAGTGCCTAAGAAAGATGGGACATGGCGCATGTGTGTGGACTGCCGAGCCATCAACAACATAACCATCAAATATCGGTACCCTATACCTAGATTAGATGATATGTTGGATGAACTGAGTGGGTCTGTTGTGTTTTCTAAGATTGATCTCAGGAGTGGATACCATCAAGTCCGCATGAAGGAAGGAGATGAGTGGAAAACCGCCTTCAAGACCAAGCAAGGTCTATACGAGTGGCTGGTGATGCCGTTTGGCCTTACCAACGCCCCTAGCACCTTCATGAGACTCATGAATGAGGTCCTCCGACCTTACATTGGTAAATTCGTGGTTGTATACTTTGATGATATCTTGATTTACAGCAGGTCTTTAACTGAACACATGGGACACCTAGAACAGGTTTTGAAAGCCTTAAGGCAAGAAGGCCTTTATGCTAACCTTAAGAAATGTGTATTCTGCACTGATCAGTTGGTATTTTTAGGCTTTGTTGTGAGTTCACAGGGACTGAAGGTTGATGAGGAGAAGATCAAGGCCATACAAGACTGGCCGACCCCGACCACGATCGGACATATCCGCAGCTTCCATGGACTAGCCAGTTTCTACCGACGATTTGTGAAGGACTTCAGTACCATTGCCGCCCCAATGACCTCCGTGATCAAGAAGAATGTAACCTTTGCTTGGGGTCCTGCCCAAGAGGAGTCTTTCAACAGGCTTAAACATAGTTTGACACATGCACCGGTCCTAACTCTTCCTGATTTTGATAAACCTTTTGAGATTGAGTGTGATGCTTCAGGGACAGGAATAGGAGCCGTACTGACCCAAGGAGGCCGGCCAGTGGCTTTCTTTAGTGAGAAATTGAGTGGAGCCGCCCTCAATTACCCCACCTATGATAAAGAGCTATATGCTCTAGTAAGGTCACTTGAAACTTGGCAACATTATCTTCTGTCTAAAGAGTTTATTATTCATACAGATCACGAGACTCTTAAACACTTGAGGGGCCAGACCACACTCAAGAAGAGGCATGCTAGGTGGCTGGAGTTCGTGGAGACTTTTCCTTATGTGATCAAGTACAAGAAGGGGAAGGACAACGTAGTGGCCGACGCTCTATCCCGACGCCACACGCTCATTACCACCATGGAGGCCAAGATCATGGGTTTTGAACAACTTAAAATGTCTTATGAAACTGACCCTGATTTTTCTGAGCTTTACAGTAACACGGCTAAGGGAGCCATGGGTCCATTCTATCAGCAGGACGGGTTCCTCTTCAAGGAGAAGCGCCTGTGCATTCCTCATGGTTCCATGCGAGACTTACTGACACGAGAAGCTCATGGGGGCGGGTTGATGGGGCATTTCGGCCGAGACAAAACCCTGAGCGTCCTCTCCGACCACTTCTATTGGCCCAGGATGAGGCGTTACGTCGAGAGCCTATGTGCCAAGTGCACTGTCTGTCTCAAAACCAAATCCAGGTCGCATCCTTATGGTTTACACATGCCTTTACCTATTCCTATTGCACCATGGGTTGATCTATCTATGGACTTTGTGCTGGGCTTGCCCAAGATAGAACACAAGGATTCTATTTTTGTTGTAGTGGACAGGTTCTCCAAGATGGCACATTTCATTCCGTGTTCCAAGACCAATGATGCCAGCCAAACCGCTGATCTCTTCTTCAAGGAAGTGGTGCGCTTACATGGAGTGCCACGTACCATTGTGTCCGACCGAGACACAAAATTCCTCAGCCACTTCTGGAGAACATTGTGGAAGAAGCTTGGAACCAAGCTCCTCTTCTCGACCACTTGCCACCCACAGACTGATGGTCAGACCGAGGTAGTAAACCGTACACTCTCTCAGTTGTTGAGGGCTACGGTGGGTAAGAACCTTAGAAATTGGTTGAGTTGTTTGCCTTTCATTGAGTTTGCTTATAACCATGCAAGGCACTCTATTACTAACCTCTC